>NC_079347.1:11597379-11812379 GCF_029582105.1 Oenanthe melanoleuca | reverse complement strand
GGCACTCATGTCATTGGTTTTCTCCTCAGGATTGTTGCTAAAGCAGTTCACAGCCCCTTTATCCATGCTAGTGTGTCTGATGTGCCAGTGAGCTGGGCTTGTGCTCAGGTACAGCCACCTGGAGACCTGCAGGAGCTCAGGGCAGCCCAGAGCTGGGGGCAGCAGAAGCAGCCCCACGAATTCTCTGCAGCACCACCTCACTGCCCACAGGCTCTGCTTGCTGCCTTGGGCTCCACTGTGGTGCTGACAGTTCCAGTTTCCTTGGTGCATTCACACAGAGATGCTAGTGAATCATAATTGCATTGAGCCTGGGCTGAATTTTATTTTATTTGAAGGCCAGACCTCAGAAAGCTTTTTTTTTCCTCTGGAGGTTGTTTTGCTCTGGATTTGAGAAAAGCATGGAGCATGAGAGAGCAACATCAGCTTGAGAAGCCTCTGTTCCCACTGCATTGAGATGTTGTGATGATTGTTTGAGTGCTCTTCATTCATTCCAGTGCAGTCTGAACTAAACTCACAGGGACCATTATTGATGCAGATGATTAAGTGGGTGAGGAATTAATTTACGAGAGCAAATTCTATATCTAGTATATTGCCAGCCCTGAGATGCTTTAATAATAAACCAGATCTTGCCACTGAATTCAGGGGTAATTTAGGACCTTGTGCCATTAATTAAATGTAGAAAAGTCTTTTAGCAGCAGATGAATGAATTTGTATTGATTTTGTATGGTTTTCTGCTTACTTCTCATCTCAGTTTCAACCTCCCAGCCCTAAGGCTTAGAGATGGAGCAGCATTCTAAAGTCACGAGCACCAGGTGAAATGGGGAAATTCAGGGTTCAGTGTCTCTAAAGTCTCCCAGCTTTGTCTGGACAGCCTTAGGGGGTTTAGCTGAAATACAAAAAGAAAAGCCTGAGGTATTAAAACCCAACATTTAACATTGGCCTTCCACCTCCTCAAGGTCTTGCCCCTCCGCTCTCTGTCCCCCATGGAGGTGCTGGGTGGGCTGAGGCAGGACACCAGTGTGACCCACTGCTGAGCAGGGGCTCTGAGAGGGGGCAGTGGGTGCCAGGGAAGAGGCACAGGGAGCTCAGGCCCAGGGCTGAATTCTCCTTTGCCTGCAGTGTGTGCTCCATCCGCAGCACTGCTCTGCTCCCCTGGTGCAGGGAGGGATGTCAGCGAGGCCAGGCTGCTCCTGTGTGTGCAAACAGATGGATTTACACCTCTCTGGAGAGCTGTGGGGCAGACAGCCCCGCTGAATGGAGATCCAGAGTAGCTGGGAGTGAGCCTGGGTGTGCAAACAGATGTGGAATTTAATTGGTTTTGGTTTTTTGGTTTTTTTTTCGTTTGAAGAATTTGTGCTCTCAAGGGGGAGGGAAAAACTGAAAGAGACTCATTGCTGATTTTACTTGTGGCGAGGAGATGTCGCAGCACACAAGCTGCCATGGAAATTCAGAGGAGCATGGAGCAGAGCTGGCTGCTGGGCTCATCCCAGCATCACTCCTGTGCTCACAGGGGGCTCCTGCTGGGGACCTGCCCTGCTGTGGATGGGCAGGTGAGGGGCTGCAGCTCCACTCATCCCACCCAGCAGCTGAAAAGGGGCCTCCTACAGCTGCACACCCTCCCCTCAGTGCTGCTCCTGCCAGAGAGCTGATGGATTTGCTAGTGTGCTGAAAAATCCCCGATTAGCTGGAGGCAATGGGAATGTCATGGGCCAGGTCCACACATGAGAATTTGCTCCGTAGTAATTTGTGCTCAAATTAAAATCATCAAATACACAAACTCGTTCCTTATGGTGAACCCAAAGAAAGCAAAAAGTAAGGAAGCACATTTGGAGGAGAATTCAAACCCACCTTTGTGCTCAGTTCTGGCTGTGCTGGCTCCATCTCCCAAAAAGGGTTAGAAATGCAGTGTGGATCCCAGGGCTTTGTTCTCCCCAGAAGTTGAGGAAAGTCCATGAAATAGATTTTCACCTGGTGTTTTTCTGCTTCCATTTCCAGATCTGCTCAACACACACAGGAGAGAAGGTACATGACAAAATCACTGTAGTAACAGACCTGAGCCTGGTTCAGTTGGATGTCTCAGTGGAAATTTGGACTTGAATCCTTGTTTCCCAGTCTGATGTAAGCTTGTCTCCTGGCTGAGTTTTCTTCAGCGTTTGCAGCCTTTTTTTTTTTTTATAATTTAATTTATTTTTGGCTTGTTTTGAAGGGGATTCTTTGTAACCTGAAATCCAAATCCCATCCCACTGCTCTGTGAAGAGGCTCACAATTTGCAGTCCAGGGGAGCTGCTGCTCTGCATCACATCTCCTGCCTGGGGCCACCCATGTGCTGCTCCTCCAAGAGCATTTGAAAGAGTTTACTCATGGAAAAAGTTCTCCCTACCAGTAATAACTACAGCTCAATTAATGCCCAGAAATGCAGGGATGGGCACTTTGTGTAGCTGTGCCAATGCTGCCCTGTCCTGTCCCACACACCAGCATCCTGTCTGGCCCTACTGACATCATGGCAAAATCCTCTTCCCTAGAGTGTATTTCATCCCCACTTTCATTTCTCACTATTTCTCATCCAATACATTAGTTTATTAATCTTCTTTACTCCCACGTCTCTTCTGCCCCCCAGTATGTTTGTTTAATGCATTGATGCCCCTGAACTGGTTATGCAAATGACTCTTCTGTTTATAGCAGGTCCACAGTAAATCAAACTTCCAGGTGAAGATAGGGAAGCTTTGTATGGCAGCAGGGAGCTCAGGTCCTGCCTCATTTATATCTCCAAATTTGTGATCTTGCCTTGAAAAAATCTGTAAGGACTCATTGCCTCTCCTGGATCTACTGTCAATAACACAGTTAGTTCTAAACAGTTAATTAACTGCAAAGTCTAATTGCTTAAAATTCAGTCCTTTCTTGTGATTTTGCTGTTGCAGGAGAATGCCAAATAATAACTATGCTTTTTAATATACCCTTGTTTTATTTTTCTTGGGGAACATACAAAAGTTATGTGTAAATATTTCTTCCTCCAGCAAGCTCACTTTATTATCCCTTTTCCTTTAGCTTTCATTAAAAACTGCTCCTGCACCTTCTTTAGTTTGAACATATAAATAAATAATGCTTGATTCAAACAACCTTAGCCATAAAAACCAGTTTGAAAAGAAACTCAGGCAACTACCACATCTGGAATAATAGTCAACATATTTTAGAAAGAGACTTCATTTTTCTCACACAGGATACTAAATCATGATGGCTACATGTGCCAGAAATAACACAGTGGGATATGACTATGGGAGGACGTGAACCTATAATGAGGTTCAATAAAGTACTAATCTTATGGGGTAATGCAATCTGGTTTGCTTTTGCTTAAAGGAAAGCCTGTGTGTGTGTGTGTGTGTGTGTGTGTGTGTGTGTGTGTGTGTGTGTGATGCACACCAATGTGCCCACAGCACCTTTCAGATTAGGGCCATGCATGGGGATATGGGGATGGGCACTTCAGTGGCAGCAGCCCCAGCTTGTTGGAAGTTTGGTGTCAGGGTTTCAGGGAGCCTCCAGGGACAGTGGAGCTGGAAAATGCATTGCAAGGGCATCATGGCAGGGCCACAGCATTGTTGGCACTGCCCTGTGTTGATGTGGGCCACCTCTGGACATGGGGATCTCAGCAACAGCACAAGATGCCAGGAGGATTAGGGTTGGGGTTGAGAGGGTCAAAGAACCTACAGCTCCAGGGAACTGGGGACACTGGGCTGGAAAAGGTGTCCCAAGGGGATCCCAGCAGGGCCCCAACATTGCTGCTCTACATCTTTCTGACCTGCACCAGCTGTGGTGTTGGGGATCTGAGCCCCAGTGTCAAACTGCCATTAGGCTTAGAGCTAGATTTGAGAGTGTTTAATCCAGATTCTGATGTCTTTCAAACTCTTTTCACTGTTTTGCAATCCAAATAAATATTTCAAAGCTCATTAGCTCTTTCCCAAATTAGCCTCATTCCAAGAAGGATGATGGATTCCACCTGGCCTGTCATTTCAGTGGAAAGAAATCCAATGGGACAACGTACTCTTGTGGGAGAGTAAGAGCTTTACCATCTACTGAGCATCTCCAGAGGTGCTCTGTAGTTTAGCATGTTTTCTTCAGGTTTTTCATTATCCCTTTTCCTCCAGTTCATCTCCAGTTAGAAGGGGATCCCCTAGTTACAGGACTGGATGTAAAAATAATCCCCCATTTTGAGGAGATAAAAGACAAGTCTCTTTTTCACCTTGAAGATGACAACAGGAATGAGAAATACAAGAAAAATTTACCAAAGAACAACTCTGAATTACAGAAATCTCTTTCTAATACTGAAAACCCATAGCCTGAAGTTGCTAAAGGAAAATGGAAAAATTCCTATTCCTTCAGATGTTTTTTCTCTCTGGAGTGGAGGAAGACTGGCAGGAGTGGCTGTGTGCCCACTAAGAGGAGGCAGGGTTTGTCCCATCTTTTCTGGAAGCCCATTTTCCCAATGATATCCTCCACCAGCTTCATCTCTACCATCCAGGGTCCAGCTGGGCAGTGGGCAGCACCTCTGGCCTGGAAGGATGATGCCAATGTGGTTGCAAACAAATCCAGGATGGAGGATCCCATCTTCCATTTCTTTCCTTTCCCTTGCAGTTCTTGCCATCCCAGTGGAGGAGGCACTTTGCTTCTTTACTTCCAGCTGATGTGAAAACAGTAAAATAGCTTGGCCAGGGCCCCAAATCTCTGGAGCCTCATTTAATGCATTAGTGGATATTTTAATCCCACACCATCCTTCCTTCCCTTCTCCAACTTCATGTGCAGGAGACTGGCACAAATACATTCAGCACTTGGGTTTCTTGTGATACAAGAAAAGCATGATACATGGATGCTTTGGCTGTCCTGGGTGGGTTTTATCAAACATAACTCAACATTTCCCCAGACATCTTGATCACCAATGCAGTACCAGCCCCTCTGAGCACACAATTTACTCTGCTGTAAATAAATCTAACTTCAACCAATAGATTTTTTGCCATGTAATCAGTCTGCTTTCATAAAAATTCCCTTCTCTTGGCATTCATTCACATGTGCCTTACAAATGTGCACACTGTGTTGAATCAGATGTGTGGGAAATATATATTTTTTCCATATGGATCACAATATGCCATAAAAGGTTTTCCCTTGCCCCTCCTCTTCCCTCCTCACAGTCTCCTGAGGGCATATATCATAACAATTGAAATCTGATGAGAAAATGAAAAAATGCTTGCTGCTCATGTCTTCCAAGTAGTTTTCCAGAGTCCTGCTGCTGAAATGGACATAAATCATCAGCAGCATCTCAAACAATGTTGTTACCTGAATACACAAAACAAAACACAACTTGCTTCTTGCTACTGGAAAGAGAAAAGTATTGCAGCCAAAAAAATTGCCTTCAAATTGTCAGTCAGGCTATATTTAGCTGGAGAAGTTCAGCTGGAGAAGTCATGCATGCTGGAAGGGATGGTAGCCAAAAAAAGGGTGCAGCCCACTGCAGGCATCTACCTGGCATGAGGAAGGAAAGCTGGAACATTCCAGTGCTTTTCTACCCTGGATGATGTCCAAACTGGTGCTCACCCAAATCAGCATCACTCAGCCCTGGATGGACTTCAGACACTGCTGCACTGGCAGCATCCCATGGGATAAAGCAGGGGCAGGGATCAAGCAGGAGAGCCCTGCAGGCTGAGAAGGGCACACAAGGTGCTCTGTCTGCCTCCTGCTGCCAGATTCTCTCTCTGGCATCGAGGAGGAGGGGACAGAGCAGCCAGCAGGACCCTTCTTCAGACTCATCAAACCTCCAAGGTGACAGTGCTGACGTCTTCCTGCAAGACCCTCCTAGCACTGGTCTGGTTCACCTGTGCTCTTGTCAAAATAAAACCAGTAAAAAGTCTTTCACTAAGATGCCACTTTTAAAATAATGTTATCTTTGTAATTGAAACATCTGAAAATGGCAAACTGTCTCTGGATAGCTCTGCATACAGAAAAAAATAGGTGATAATTGTTACAAAAACATCATCCAAATCATTCACTTCCTGTCCCAAATTTTGTAGTTATGCTATGAATCCAAAACCAAAATGCCTTGAAAATATCCATCCGGTTACTGTGTTTGAAGAATACTTTCCCAGAAACTCTGCTCTGATCAAAGATATGCCATCAGCTGGGAAAAGAGGATAAAACTGGCATGGAGTCCTAGTTTGTGAGTGACAGCAGTGTGCTCTGTGCAGCACCTCTGCTTTTCATCACAGGCAGGTTTAGCATCCCTTGCACCTGAATCTGTCCCCATGGCAAACACAGGGACACTGACTGGTTTGACAGTGTTCTGGTTTGGACAAAATCAGCCACAGGACTGCAAATAAAACTCATGTCTCCTGATCCCATCCTGCTAACCAGCTGCATGTTCTTCCTCTGTCAGGCTGCAGAGGGCTGTGCAGCAGAAAAGAGAAAAATCAGTCTCCTTCCAACAGCCCACTGGTACCCCATGGCATCTCTTCTCCCCACTTTGAGCCACCTGCATCACCTCAGGGTGCTCTTGTCAAGGAGCAGGGTTTGTGCATGAGCAGGAGGATAAGGTGGCTTTCCCACACTGCAGCAGCTACTCCCAGCTTTCTGGCTCCATCTTCTGGAAGTGAGACAAAATAGAGATTTCTCAAAGCCTGAGCTTCTGTAGTGAGTTTATAACAATGCTCTGCAAATGTGGGCCCTGCAATATGTCTGGCACAAATAAATCCCTTTCATAATGTATGAAACTTGTAATTCATCTCTGTAAAACACCTCTGCAAGAAAATATGAAAGGAGGACATGGCATGTTTAAGTGAAACCCAAGCTGCAGGTAAGGAGCAGGAGATGAAGCATTTCAGAGCTTAACCACACAGTTGGCTGTGGGTTTTTTTGATGTATCTGACAGAAAAGCCAACAGAGAAACAGCATTTTCTGTGTCCTTTCTAAGTCATTCCCCAATTGGTATGGGATGACAGGGGATCCAAAGCATAAAAGCACTGTGGTCACTCAATAGCCTTTCAGTTAGGGAAAAAAGAAGAGAAATAGCTAAGAGATTGTTTCAGAGCTTTGCTGAGTAATCTCAGCATGCACAGGATGGAGCATCCCAAGTGCTCAAATCAGCAGCCCAGGTGTTGACATTTCCCCCCCCACAGTGTCAGATGCTGCCTGAGGGATACAGAATGCTTCCATTTAAGATGCAGTAGATTTTCCACAGCCTTATGCTCAGTGTCTGCCAAACAGACTCCCCCTGCACTAGCTTCATTTTGTTTTATGCTGCCAAATGTCTGTTCCTGTGCTTGAGCTCCCTTTAGCTGTGGTTGCTGCTGGGGTTGTGCCTAGCAGTTGGTTGCTGGGGATGCTGCAGGTCTGGAGTACACTAAGACAGGAGCACAGGTCTGGAAGTTGCATGTTGCTCTTTTGTTCTGGGAGTGCATTTTGCCTGCAAACTCTAAGCCCTACAGATTCTCTTAGAGGTACCTATTAATATCCTGTAGCTACTGTAATTGCACAGGAGCATCTTTGCCCCTCTCAGAGCTGCAGTGCCACACCCAACCTCAGCAAAAAGGAGTCTTTGTAGAATCTCAGAATGCTCTGGGTGGGAAGGGACCTTAGAGATTATCTTATTCCAACTCCCTGCCATGGGCAGGGACATCTTCCACTATCCCAGGTTGCTCCAAGCCCCATCCAGCTTGAACATTTCCAAGGATGGGGCAACCACAGCTTCTCTGGGCACCCTGTGCCAAGGGCCTCACACCCTCTGATGTCCAATCTAAACCTACTCTCTTTCTGTTTAAAGCCATTCCCCCTTGTCCCATCACCATCTGCCCGTGTAAGAAGTCACTCTCCATGGTTTTGCCAAGCTCCCTTTAGGCACTGGAAGGCTCTAAGGCTCCCTGGCACCTTCTCCAGGATGAACACCCTGAGTTCTCAGTCTGTGTCCAGAGCAGAGGCGTTCCAGCGCTGGAGCATCTCCACAGCCTCCTCTGGAGCTGCCCCACGCCCTTCTCGTGCTGAGGACTCCCTGGTTGCTGTACTCAGAATTTATTTCTGTTCACGGCCAGAAGCCGTTTTCCTCCGGGCTCCAGTTTTCCTCTGTGCCGGAGGGTGGTGCTCGATGCAAGCTGTGCCTGCCGCTCTCGCTGCGGGGCACCGAGGGCTCTGCTCCCTTCCAGCCCCGGCACACAAACACCGAGCCCGGGATGCTCCACCGAAACTCACCCTGAGCCCGCATCTCTCCGAATGCCCTGTAAGGCGTTTCTAAAGTTTTACTTAACTTTCTACAGGTCACGATCTGCCTCACACTAATCAAATTTAAGGATGTATTAGGGGTTAAATATGTTTAGAATTGTTGTTTCAGCTTTGTAAACTCTTACGTGGTTAAAGAAGTAAATGACACAGAATCACAGGATAGTTTGGGTTGGAAGGGAACTTAAAGCTCACCTCACTCCAACCCCCCTGTCACAGGCAGGGACACCTGTCACTAGACCAGGGTGCTCAGAGCCCCATCCTGCTTCTGCAGGATCAAAGTCTTGAGCAAACCAGAATAAATTCAAATGCAGAAACAATTTCCCAGTTTTCTGCTGAGAGGAAGATGGGCAGAGGTTCTGACTTTTGGGGCCAGCAGCCCTTTATTTCCCTTACCAGCAGTATTTCAGTGTCTCCAAGGACATCCCCATCATGATCCAGCACAGACAAAAGCTTCCTCATGGTCGTGCATCCTCATTATACCCATCAGTGTAATTAAGTAGATTATTAATGGTTATCCTATTTAAAAAGCAATTTTACAGTGGAAAGATTGATGCCTTGAGCAAGCAGCAAGGCTTCCATAGCTACACTGCTGTTGCTTTAACTAGACATCAATCCTGAACCACCAGAAGAGAGTGAAGTGAAGCAGATGAGCAATTATGCTCACTGGAAAAGCTGCAGAATTTAATTCTGAAATTCCCAGAGATACACCAAAAACGTGCACAATGAATCCCCAACTGTTTCAAAAGGCTGAGGATATCTAATCCCACAGGCATCTTGTGCACCTCACCCCCTTTCCCTACTTCATTGCCTCTCCACATATAAATCTGTGCTTCTGATGTGAGAGCTATGATTTTAAAATGCTTATTTTGGCAATGTGTGGTGGTGGGATGTTCCAGCTTTGCCTGGAGGCTGGAGAGGCACTCTCTCCTTGGAGACAGGTATAAATGTGAGAGACTTGGCCAAGAACTTCCTGGTAGAAATCACTGTTCTCTGAAGCAGAACTCTTCAAGGAAAAAGCCAGGAAGCCAATTTGGACATCTGTATGGTTTTTGACTGAGATAATTGTAACCACGGGATAGTGACCTGAGCAAACAGCAAAGCAAACCAGAGATGATCTGATTAGTTCTCTGCTGTGGACATTTTATCTGTACGTTCAACACAGAATGAAAGACCATTCTTCAAAGCCCTCAGTGTCTTTGGGGAAATCTTCTGTCATTAGTCCCCATGGTGATGTCAGTCAAGCCCTGCCCCAGCTCCCAGGCAGAGAAATCCATACTTTGTCCCAGGCAGCCTCCTGCACAGGCCAGGGTGAGTGCCTTTCTGCAGGATGCTTGCAGCAGATATGATCATATTCCTAAGCAGCATTCTCTTGCTGCTGGAAGGAACTTGGAAAGCTCCCCTATCTCTTTCCTTCCTCAGGGATAGATAGGAGAGCTTCCTTCTTCTTCTAATGGCATTTCTAGGCAGATTTGGGAGTCTTGTAGTCTTGGAGGGACACATCTTTGTTGCTATTAAAACGCAAATAAATCTAAACATTTATTTTGGTCATTATGAATAATAAAGTGAAGTGATAAAGTACAAATACTGCTTTTTTATATATCTTTTCTGAACTTTTGAAATCTGAGTTTGTTTATAGCAGAGTTTTTAGCGTCTCTTAGGCGTGGCAATGTAATCCAACCCAATGGGAAATGGTTGGACTCCAAAAGGTTTGTATGTCCCACAGGTACAGAGATTGAAGGTAATGCTATTCCAGCTCATCATGGCATGGTCATGACTCCATTAAGCATTTAGAAAATCTAAATAACTTTCTAAATTTCCAGCAACCCTTTGGCCAAGTAATATATTTAACATAGGCAGCAGTTGCAACATTTAAATGTCTTCAACATGCAGGATCTGAAAATGCTGTGGGATTATTTTGCTCCCCTGACCTGCTTTAAATCTGCAAACTGTGTCAATGATGGACAAGAGAGAGGGAAAAGATTCTGGGTTTTATGGGCTGGCAGTCACAGACTAGCTGGTATTCTTGGAGAATTGGCAGGTCCTCCCCTAAGGAGCCTTGCTCTCCCTTGAAAGTCATTATTTGGCTTTTTATCAACACCAGCTTCACCTTTCCCTGCTAGTTTGCCTTTAGAGGCAGTTATTACCAAATATTCAGGTTGGTGCATTTAGCAGTTTGTTGCACAATATCAGCCTCAAGACAGCACCTTACTCCCAGCAATTTTTTGCTTTAACTTTGCTCCCTTCATGTCCTCCATCATGAACCACAGCTTTGGTCCCCCATTCTTCCTATCCTAGTAAAAAGTTGGGTGAGAAATAAATTATAGTCTCAAATTTCAGCGCCTTGAGAAGTCATTTGGTATTGACTCATCCCCAAAACCATGAGCCCATCTCCTTTGTGTGTGAGGGCAGGCTAGAGCTTGGTGTGGCCCCGGGAAGATCCCATTCTGACGGGCGCCATGACAATAAACATGTTAATTAAATTAATTAATTTAAAGGGGCAAAGGTTCAGTGGGCGGGTGGTGCTTTTGTATTTCCAAACCAGTTAACTCAGCTCAAATTCAAAGCTGACCAAGACAGATCTGCTTTGACTGGCAAACCCCAGTGCTCTGCGGAGCCGCAGCCATGCTCTTTGTACGAGCTCGGCCCTGCCAAGGCTCTGTGGCTGGGATGAGGCATGGCCCTAGGTTAGCAGAGATGCAATAAGATATCAAATTAGTTGGGGCTCTGTGTCCTTTTTGAAATCGCTGGGAGAATTGTGATGCACCAGGGTGCAGAGTGCTATTCTTCCTATCTCTTAGCACCATTGTGCAGGGGTGAACAAAGCCAAGAGGTGTAATTTAAAGGTGCTGTGACCTCCCATGAGCAGCTCTCCCCATTGTAAGGCCGGTTTTGTTTTCTGTATGTGTTTTTTTTTTTTTTTCTCCCTCCACTGAAATCTCCTGATCATAAATATGCATGAATAAAAGAGCCAGGGGAGAGGAGGGGAGGGGGAAGGGGGCTCATAACCAGCTTGGATAAAGTCCTTTTCTAAATTTTCCACTCTCGGCTTCCTGACGTCGAATGAAATAAGGGACCACACTGCCGGATTAGCTCAGCCAGAGTTCCTATTTCCAATTGTAAAAGCAGAACCCTGGCATCATAACAATCATTATAATTATCACTTGCAGAGGGGGCTTATCATATAACAGCTTCTTTTTATTCGGGATGGAGTGGGACCAAAGGGGGCTGGGGGAGATAATTCCAACCACAGGGGTTTGCGTCTTCATTCATCACTTTCCAAACAAGCCAGTGGAAAATTGAGGTCCCTGAGCAATTTACAGATTACAGCTCTCTCCTGGTACAGGGACATGTGTGCACACACACACACACACACACACACACTCCACACATCCGACACAGACCAGGTACACTGTGGGTGACCAGCAGAAAGAAGGATAAAGACCTCCCCCCGCCCTGGGCTTCTGCTCCAAACTCAGGCAGAAACAGACGTAACCTTCCCTTTTAAGCCTAGCAACTCCAGCCTGGCTGCACAGCTCCTCCTGGATTAATCTTTCTTTTTTTTGGCTCAGTGAATTGTGGTCAAGGCCATTGTAACGTGAGTGCTGCCGGGGCGCGGATTGGCTGGAGGAGGCTCAGAGAGGCCCCTTTTCACAGGGGACTAATTGCTTTAGACCACCAGTATTTGGGAGCTACAGATGTCTTCCTTAATTTGCCTAGAGAGCACAATCGGCCCCATCTGTTGCATTTTTTTCCCCCCTCTGTCTCTCAAGTCGCCTTCTTCCCCCTGTCTGCAAAGGCCTAAATTGAAAACTCATCAAAAAGTAATACAAGAGCAGTTTGGCCGGGAAGCTGCTGCCGTGGGGCTTTGCCTTTAATAAAGGCCCCCCTGCTACTTTTACACATGGGTTGGGGAGCAGAGAAAGGAGGAGGAGGAAAGCAGAAACAACCTAGAAGGAGGGGGGAAAAAAGCTAAAAACTAACAGCCAGATGGGATATGTGGAGGCTGGATAATTTGATGTGTCATGGCTGGAGGAGAACAAGGGGCAGCCCCTTGTTTTCTGTGTGTACACACAACAAAATAGATGACTTCTAGAGATGGGAAGGGAGAGGAGCTGGGGGCTGGCCAGGGGATCTGCACATCCTGGTGTCACTGGCGTGGGGCAGCGGTCAGGCCCTGCAGTCCATGACTTTCCCAGAGCAAACCTCCAGGAACAGAGGGAGATGGAGAAGGCTCAGAAGAAGGGAAGGGGGAAGAGGAGTGATGAGCCTTTGCCCCCTTGCAGAAGCCTTTGCTTTCTGCAGAGACAGAAAGTGGTCTTGGAGCATTTGCAGGCTGTGCACTGGGGATGCTGCTCTGCACCTGCCCATACCAGGAAATCAGAAGAGGGTGTTACTTTCTTCTTGCTTGGTCAGTGCTTCAACTCAAACTCAGCTCTGGGCAGAAAGAGAGGACAAGTCTAAAAATCACTTAAAATATTAATTGGAAAGGTAGTGGGGAAAAATATATCTCATCTTTCTTCAAAATTCCCATCTTGGCCAGCTCAGGATGCAGTTTATGAGAGCATCATAAACCCTCACACTGCTCAGTGCAAGTAGAAATGGTGTTTCCTTCTGGCAGATTTGGGGCTGTGGGGACATGGTGAAGTCACCAGCCAGCCCTGACCTGGTGTGTGTTTGGTCTCTACCCCTGCAAAAAGCAGTGGATTTGCTCACAGCCTATCTGGGAGAGAGTTAATGTTGCCCCATCAGTGACATGAGTCAGGTGGGGATTTAAATCTCCTAGTCTCAGCCTGATGGTATAGCCACAGGGACACCTGATAAAACTGCCTGGGCTTGAAGGAACAGCCCATTTCAGCTCACCTGTGATTTATTTCACAGAATCACTGAACCACAGAATGGTTTGGGCTGGAAGGAATGTTAAAGATCATCTAGTCCCAACACCCCTCCCATGAGTGAATGCTAGACCATTTAGCACTGAAGATTTTTCTCTACTTTCCTCTCTTGCCTTAGGATAACTTTTTGGTGAGATAAGTCTAAGGAAATGTGGCAGGCTCCTCCTTCCACCCAGCCAGTGCCTGTGTCGCTGCCCCAGCACCTGCTTTGCCAGGGGTGGTGGCTGCAGGGGCAGAAAATATCTTGGTCACCGTGCAGGCAGCCCAGCATGTGGCAGCTGTGCAGGTGAAAGGTGCTTTCTTACTGGGCTCTGTCCTGAAACCTGAGCCCGGGTGCCAGTGCTGTGGCCATCACCACCTGATCAATCATTCCCATTTCCTGTCTGCTCATCAGGCATCTCCCCCTGAGTCCTTGGAAAGGTTTTATTTAGATGTCCAGTCAGGGAAGGAAAAAAAAAAGTCCATTTATCTTTTAGGACCCTCTGAAAACAATGCAGAAGAAATCACTGCAGAAGTTTG
Source organism: Oenanthe melanoleuca (assembly GCF_029582105.1). Lineage (NCBI taxonomy): Eukaryota > Metazoa > Chordata > Aves > Passeriformes > Muscicapidae > Oenanthe > Oenanthe melanoleuca. Next base: position 11,798,718 of record NC_079347.1, on the reverse strand, counting down.
CTGCTGCTGCTGGGAGTCCTGCAAGGAGCAGCCTGTGGGCTTGAGACCAGAGGGATGGAGCCAGCAGCTCCCATTCTGCTGCAGGATAGCTTCCAGCCAGTGCCACCCCTATTCCCAGTTTGCTTCGGCCATCAGCAGCTCCTTTGTAGCAGAGGCTTCCTAAAAAGAAGGGGAAACAGTGCTAAACTTGCACCTGTGAGGTGGAGGCATGGGAAAAGGTGCTTTCACTTCTGGACAGTGGGATGCACAAAGCACCCCACAGCCCCTGGGCTGGGCAGAGGTGGGGAATGGGAGAGCTACAAGGGCACTAATAACTGGTTTCCATGTCCATGCATGTGTCCCAAGCCATTCTGCTTGGGAGTGAGGAAATTCTTCCCCCTGGGGAGTACTGAAGGTTCATCTGACTCAGTGGGGCTGAATGAGGTTGCAGATCCCCTTCAGTGCTGAGGAGTTCCTGGACAAATACCACCACAAGCAGCCTTTATTGCTGTCCTCACTTTTTTTTTTCCTCATTGCTTTGTTTATTGCTTTTTGCTTTTCCTTGGATATCCCTGTTTAAAAAACATGTAATTAATGCTTCTCCTAAGGAAAAAAAAAAAAAAAAAAAGTCAGTTTATCAAACTGGGAAGGTCTTGAAGCATTGGTGAAGAACAAAGGCTGAACTACTGGGGCTTCAGAGCCCAGGCTGTGTCCCAGGAGTGGAACCTCAGATGAAAAACCCACAAGCAGGTCTCTGTGCTGAGGCTGATCACTTGGCAGGGCAGCCCTCTCCTTGGGGAGAAGGTGTGAATGGCTTCCTTGAATAAGTCACTGGATAGCCTTGGCCAGCCTCAGGCTGGCTGCTGCTTCCCCTAGGTTGCTGTCTCACTGCTCAAAAACCAGATACTCTGTTGTGACATTTGTTTTTCCTCTGATGCATCTCAGAAAATAAAACAGGTGTGTGCAGGCCAGCTGTGCCAGTGGGAGCAGTGATGCTGTGGGGTGGGAGGAGAGAGCCAGGCTGATGGGCACCCCTCTTGTCTGTCTGTGTTTCCTCTAAGGCTTAACATAAAGACCAGCAGTTGAAAACTCTCAGAAAGAATATGGCAATGATAAAAGGGAGCTCTGGTTCTTGTTGTTGAGGCAGCCCAGAAACTGTTGAAGAGGCACTGGAAAAGCCATTGAGCTTTTGTCTAATAACTCCTGTGATAATAATTAGCTCAGCCAAAGCAGATTTTAAAGGGGCTTTAAAGTTCTTGTTCAGTGGCTTGAAAGAAAAAAGGCAACCAGAGTCTCTTCTCATCTGAACATCAATGTGAATCCCACAAAATCCCATTATTCCTCTTTTATATCAGCAGTTTGATCAGTTCAGCCTTTTCCCTCCCCAAGGCAACAACTTTACCCTTTTGTGCATGTCTTCCCCTCAATATCTGAGCATCTCACCATGTACACACACCACACCCAGAGCCTGGTTCCCTTCTCCCCTGAACCTTTGCAAGTGGCACTGGCTTGCTGACCCCACCATGCCAGAAAATGAACAAGTGGATGTAGAAGAGGGAAATCTGCCTGCAAGAGCACCTGCATTCACCACGATATTTTTCTTAAAAGAAGAAAGAATGTGATACATTTAAAAGTTAAATACTCTCAGACTTTGCTTTAGCACCTGATGTTTGGAGACAAAACCAGATAGTCTAAAACTCACATCTTCATCCAGAGCTGAGTGTTTGCAGTGAAAGGTAACATTCTGCTAAAAATCAATGATTTGGGTGATTTTTAAGAGAGCCAGCTATGGAGGAATGGAAGAAGAAATGCTGACACCAGCCCAGATGTGTTGAGCAGAGACCTGTCAATGCTGTGCATCTGCTGGAGACCTTCTACACACCCCCTTCCCAGGCTGACTGAGATTTAGAGCAGCTCATGGGCATCTCTAACCTGTGCTCATGAGGCAGGGAGCTCTGGCCCCTCCATCCCCACAGCTGGTGCTCTGGAGAAGGCACCTCACTGGCACCTGTATCTACTGGGACATGCCAGGTTGGATGCACTTAAAGACAGGGACTTAGAGAGAGCTTGCTACTCTTTGAACTCCCAGGGGACACTAAGGCACCTCCCTCAGGAAAAAAATCTGTAAATATGGAATGATTCACAACCACCAAAAGCTCTACCAGTACAACCAGGGGTGTGGGGTATTTCAGCAAGATTTGGTGCAAGAGAATTGGTGGGGATGGAGGCTGAGCTCCAGTTACTGTATGGAAGCACATCCCCATGGCAGCTGTTTTCCCTTGTGACTGAATATGAGTTGAATACATCCCTCCCGTGCAGGTTTTACACCAGACCCTCATTCCAGTTTGACACAGCTTTGGACAGAAATATGGAGCCTAAAGGGGTCATGAGAAAGGGTGACAGTCTTACATCATGTGCTGTGGTGCCCAAAAGGTTTTGCTGGGCTCTGAACTGGTGCTCTGTGTTCCCCAGTGTCTGCAGAGCCCCAGACAAGCTGCAGTCCTGATGGCCAAGGAGCCTTCCTGGGTTTCATACCAATGCAAAGCACAACAGTTTGGAGCTGAGCAATAGCCCCTCCAGCATGGAATACAAACTCTCCCCAGGCTGGAGCAGCTCAGGTTGCAACACCTCAAGAAACAGCGAGTTCAAATACAAACAAACCCCATTTTCTTCACAAAATCTTCTTTTTAGAGTGGACTAGAAATGGCATTGAACTGAAGGCAAGTTTTGCTAGTAAAATACACTAATAAACTGCTTTGGAGACTCATAAACTGCGTTGTGTTTTTTAATGGCAAATAATAAAGGAGTCTAATAAAGTGTTGTTTTTTTAATGGCCATTTTTTCAGAGGCTGGAGCAGAGATCAGGAGTTCAGCCTCTTTCCTTGTTCTGTTTGTGGTATATTTATCTTCATGAAGAGAATGGTAGCAGGGGGATTTATTTTTCTGAATGAATGTCTCTAAGCCCCTCATACCTCCGGGGCTTATAGCAAGGTTGGATCCAATGACAGAAGAGTCAACATTATAAGCCCATAGAGAGGGCTGAGTGCCTTGTAGACGGTCTCAAGTGGATGGGCTTTCAGCGTGCCGTTACCCGGCTTACATTAGCGCTGAAGAGCCTCTGTGTGTCCCCGCTGCCCTCGGGTGACCCGCGACCCCTGCGCCCGGCGCTGCGAGATCTGACGGGAGCCCGGCCGAGGAGACGGAGAGGCGCATTGTGCCGCGAGAAAGAGCAACACAAACACCGGGGGCTCTCAAAGGAAACAAAAACCCGGGGAGAAAACCCTCCCCAGGCTGGCAGAAAGCGCAGGCACACGCGCCCTGGGCGAAGCCACCCCAGCAGAGCTCACTGCTGCGGGGTTCTCTGCCCTGGGGTCTCTGCTGGTTTAGGAGCAGCAAGCTGAAGAGGGGTAACGGAAAATTAGTCTCCCGTGGGTTCTGCATTTCTAAATATAAAAAGAAGATAGGCTGGGTTTGCATCTGAGGAGTGCTTTGGGGACAGAGATACAGTGTGGAAATTATGGACTATATCCAGATGTCCCAAAGGAAAACAGCAGAGCTGTTATGTCTCAGCAAAACACGCTGAAACTTCATTTGGAGTTTCAAATGTCAAAAAGGGGCTGGAGCAGCCCAAGCCCCGTGCTGTGCAGGATGCCAAGCCCTGACTGATCTCTTGGAGAGTGCGATCACCAATAGGTGGATCAGAGAGCCAGGCTGGCACTGCCACTGGGCCTGGCACTGTCCTGGGCAGGGCTGGCAGGTGGGGCAGGCAGGATGGGTGAGGGTCTGTAAGCTGGCAGGCAGGATGGGTGAGAGTCTGTAAGGTGGAGCAGGATGGGTCAGGGTCTGTAAGGTGGGGCAGGCAGGATGGCTCAGGGTCTGTAAGGTGGGGCAGGTAGCATGGCTCAGGGTCTGTAAGCTGGGCAGGATGGCTCAGGGTCTGTAAGGTGGGCAGGTAGTGTGGGTCAGATTCTGTAAGGTGGAGCAGTTAGCATGGCTCAGGGTCTGTAAGGTGGGGCAGGCAGGATGGGTGAGGGTCTGTAAGGTGGAGCAGTTAGCATGGCTCAGGGTCTGTAAGGTGGGGCAGGCAGGATGGCTCAGGGTCTGTAAGCTGGGGCAGGATGGCTCAGGGTCTGTAAGGTGGGGCAGGTAGGATGGCTCAGGGTCTGTAAGGTGGGCAGGTAGTGTGGGTCAGATTCTGTAAGGTGGAGCAGGTAGCATGGCTCGGGGTCTGTAAGCTGGGCAGGCAGGATGGCTCAGGGTCTGTAAGGTGGGCACGTAGGGTGGCTCAAGGTCTGTAAGCTGTTACACACAGCCAGTGCTTCACTCTGAACTGTCCTTAATGCCCGAGAGAGGCCACCCTGCCCCAAGCAGTGGCTCCCTGCAGGGAGGGATGCTTGTGCAAACAGCCACATCCCTCCAGGACCTTTGTGCCGCTTTGGGGTGTTGAGGGTCACCACCCTGCCTGGCCCCAAAGCCATGCCCAGCTGCTGCTTTCTGCCTCGCTGAGACAGCGACATCCTCATACAGCCCCTGGCTACTGCACAGAGAGTGTCAGATCTGCCATAAATCAGAAGCCAGCAGTGATGTCATCGTGTTCCCATCTCTTGAAATCTGGACTTCCTCCACCTGTGCTGTGCATCCCCAGGCTTCAGTCCCTGCTCGGGTTCTGCGCTTGCAGCACCTCTGGGAGAAGCAGGATGTGCTCCGTGTGCTGCCTCTGTGGCACCCTCGGGGACAGGGATGGGGAGGAGGTGACAGTGAACACCTTCTCATCACCTCAGAGAGGTGGGGCATGCCCCTCCCGGCCCACCCAGCGCATCCCAGCCTGGTCCATGCAAAAGAGCATTTTCCAGATGCCAGTGTGTGTTTAAAGTTTAAAAGGATGAGCGGAAAAGCCCATGTCATGGGTGCCCGAGCTAGAAGGAGAATTTCACCGTCATGAGGGAGTGCATTGTCCCCAGAGCTGGCCAAGTGGATTTGCATGCTTAATTCCACTAAGCATTTCTCAAGGAGTAATCTGATAAAATCTTCAACCTGCTGATAGCATAAATTTAATGGGATGTCCCTCAGAAAAGGGCAGCGGGACTCCCAGCTCCCAGAGGTGCAGACCAGGGATGTGCTCGCCCGCCGTGACCCGGCTGGTCCATCCTGGCTCCGTCCCGGGCCAGAAGCCAGAGCTCACCCCGCGCCCGTGGGGAAAGATCAGCGCGGCTGGGCACAGACGGAGGAGAAGAAGACTTTTATCCCATTGTTTTTCCCTGTGATTAATCCATCTAAAGTGCTCCTCTGAGCGTAGCCAAGGGCAGTGTAAGAAAGAAGCAGTTTGAGCTTTGTGGGGCTTTTCTCTTCTCCTTTTCTCCCCCCTTTCCAAGTGTGCTTTACAAACATCCTCCCCGCTCGCCCTCTGTATTTGCAAAACCGTCTCCTTCTGCCCATGGCTCCTGATGAAGTCCTTGCAGAGCTCCTTGTCCACCTCCAGTCTTTTCAGCACGTATTCAAATTAACCCTTTTGTCCCATTCACACCCCCTTTCTTTGGCGGATATTGTGGCTTTGCCAGCAGCGATCCAGCAGCGGCTATTCTAATGTAAGTGCATTCTGGCAATGCCTTGAGAACCTGATCAAGATCATCCCGCAAATTTAATCCCTCCAAATTACAGAATGTTTACTATCATTCACCTTCATGCAGCTTTATTTCGTGGGCTTTCTCCAAGGAGCGAGCGGGACGTGTGTGCTGCCAGAGATGCCCCTTCACGTCTCCAGCTGATCACCTCAATGGGACCAGAGTCAAATGGTCAAGGCCATATGCGTATGAAAGCCTGGGCTGTGCTGCCAGCTATTCTCTCTAGCTCTGCATGGATTTCACACTTTCTATCCTGTTAGGATGCCTACCATTTACTTTAGCGTTGATTTTTTTTATTCCATTTCTACGTCCTGTGTCATCTGGATTTAATCTAGTTAGCAGATTTTATGCCTAAAATTGCATTGTTAAAGGGAATTGTTTAAATGGGGACCGGTGGAGAACCCTGAAACCCTTGAAATCGGGGTGTCCCCCCGCCCAGCGCCGGCCACACATACCTCGACTGCTGCGGCCCTTGGCTTGGTGCGAGGGGCTCGGAGGTGGCTTTGCTTTCTTGAAAGCATCCATTGCTATTTTCAGAAGCACAAACAGATGCAAATGTCTCTGCAAACATTGCACAATGAGATGCAGGGAGAGGACAGCCTTTCAAAATCTCTGAATAGCCCTTCAAAGCAAGTCTAATTAGGGTAAGTAGAGGTAATAGGCCCACTTGCGTTTTTTACACTCGAATTTTTCCTCCCTCAAAGCCTGCAAGGCTCTTTTTCCCCTGTGGCTGGGGGGTGGTGGTGGTATATACCCTCTCCCATTTGTTTGTGCTAACAAATGTAGGGATGAAAAGAAGGGGGAGAGGTAGAAAGGGCGGAGTGGGGGGAGTAGAAAAATCAATCATTTGAAAAGTCTCCTCTGTTAGTTTTTTTGGTGGCTTTTCCTGGTGAGATAGATAGCAGCAGAGCACGCAGCATCCTGGATGGGGCCGGGTGTGGGGCAGGCACCAAAGCAGAGCCTGCAGCTCGTGTCATGTGGAACTTCAGTAAGTGAAAAAGAAAAGCAGAAGGTATGGGCTGAATACTTGGGTAAATCAGTAATAGAGCTAAAGGGCATATGCCTGTAGGGAATATGTTGGCATAAAAGAGCTTTAAGAGGGGCCATTCATACTGACAAAGGGAGATTTGAATTGCTGCCTTCACAATAGCATGAAAGGATGGGCTTGGGGTGTTCTGAAACAAAGTGGAAATCATACTGCCCTGAACGGCTCTAATAAGCTTTTAACTATTTTACATTATGGCATTACCTCTCTTTTTTTTTTTTCCCCTTCTTCTTGTGAGCCGAGTGCCAGCCCCACTTAGAAGTGTGATTTATACTTTTTATACTTTTTTCTTCATGGTAACTTTGGAGGAAAATAGATGGGAACTGAAAGGCAGTAATTCAGCTTTTTCAGGACAAGGAGGGGGAAATGCCATCATTCCTGAATGTCCCAGAAATCACACCAGGGCGCTGAGCTCCCTGGCTGCCGGCAGCACCCTCGCAGTCTGGGCCAGGGATGCGGGACCATGACACCAACCACCCTCTAATTGTGCTCATTAGCAGCCCTGCAATCAGGCAGACATCGCTGTGCACCAACACCGGGCAATGTGCAACTTAGGTGGGCTTCCAAAAACCGCAGATACTGCTCGGCCCCCACCGCAGCTTTCACCACCAGAGAAGTTCAGCATCTCAGTATTTGGGGAGACTCGGGGGGCTGCTCTCCCAGCCCCGCCTGGGAAGGAGGCAGCTCCTGCCTGTGTCGGGAGCGGCGCTGGCTTTGTGCGCTGGGGCTCCGTCCCCGAGCTCCCCCCAGATGGTGCGATCGCACGACTGCACTGTTAAAATAGAGCTCGTATAGACAATTAGCCAATTACTCACTCTGTCATTGCACTTTCTTCTTGTAACTGAGATGCAAACTGGACTATGTCTTCTTTGGTAGCTTCATTCATTGGCGGCATTATTTAATGACACTTTTGTCAGCTTTGGGTCTGCCCAAAGATTTCTGAACGTAGCTTTATGAACCCAGAAGGGGCGCCCCGCCGAGTGAAAGCGGACTTTGAACCTACTGATGGTGCTAAAGACAATGAATTTCCCAAAGTCAGGGAAAGAAATCCAGAGCATGGCCACCACAGGGCATGTGGCTCAGCCCCTCATTGTCACCAGCAGTGGCTGGGGGGAGAGTAGCCCAGCAGCCAAAGGGGCTTGAGCACATGGATGCATGGGCCACTTTTCTGTTTAGATACTCAGAAAAAATATCACTGCAAGTGCTGCTGGGTCTTTTTAAAGATGTGAAGGTTGGGCAGTTGGAACAGCTCTTTTGGGTCAGATCACTCAAGACCTCTCTAAAACTGGCCAAAATTAAGTATATTTTCTTTTACAGGTGTTTGTCTCAGCCCAGTTTAGCTCCAGCACAACTGTGCAGAGCCACAGCCACAGAACTAACATAGTGGAGAGAGAGGTTTGGGTTTGGCATTTTTCAGGGAAGAACAAATACTTGCCACCTGCCTAATGAAAACCCCATCATTCTACATATGTGTCTTTGACATGGATAGTGCTTTTATTATCCATAACATTTTTTGGCAACAAGCATAATTAGTGGCTCTTACTTCTGAAGTTCAAGCCCATGCAGATGTAGGGATGGCTCCTGGGTTATCTTTAAGAAAGGAGGAAAGAAGAAGAGAGAAAGGAAGGAAGGAGGGAAGGAAGGAAGGAAGGAAGGAAGGAAGGAAGGAAGGAAGAAAGAAAGAAAGAAAGAAAGAAAGAAAGAAAGAAAGAAAGAAAGAAAGAAAGAAAGAAAGAAAGAAAGAAAGAAAGAAAGAAAGAAAGGAAAGAAAGATAAAGAAAAAGAATTCCCATCTATTTCCTTCTTGAGGGTAGAGTTCCTGTGAGATTTATCTGTGAATCCTCCAAGCTGGATTAGAGTGAGGCATGCACTGGACATGCACTCACACTCCAGTTTGGGGTGTACACTGCCACCAGCACCTTCCCTCAGCTGCTAATTCCCTTCCCTGTATCCCATATGTCTCCCTGCATCTCCCAGCATCCCAAGAGTGCTTCCCGGGGGACAGCAGTGCAGGTGACAGCCGTGCTGGTGACAGGTAGCCCAGACCTTCCTTCCCTGGGACCACAGACCTCATTAGCTGCCACTTGATTTATCAAGAGGGCATTATGGCTTTAGAAGCTGACGTCTTTTTGGATTGCAAATAGGAGAGGAGGAAACTGTACCCTGTGAAAAGATTGATTAAATACTAATTAACCTCTTTTCTTAGATAATGAAAGCACTTCAGTGAGCTGGATAAACACGATGCGCATCAGTTGCTCTCCTGGTGAAGCAAGGGGTAATTGAGAGAGCAATATCCATTACTGGTGTTGTGACAGGAAGGGTTTTCCTTTCAGGTTACAAAGGACTTGTTGCAGAAGAGATGGTACTCAAATAGGAAGGACAAAAACCCCATATTCTTTCATCTCAGGAGTTAAATCCCTTCGGTTTGAATACTACTACCAGTGAAGTAGAGAAACTGCATTTATATCTAGGGGTTGTCAAGTGAAAAAGTAATAAAGTAAATCAAGGTCTTAGGTTTTGAAGGGAGGGATTGGCTCAGCTGCTTGTAGTTACTGCTCTAGGTCTCTAGCTTTTCTAGGGTCTGAGTAAAATAATGTATAGCTAAATATTACCTATTTTCTGTGAGTCCCAGAGACCAAACTGGAAAGTTACAGGGGAAGAGATGCTTCTTCTAGTCCATGTTAAATTTACATCTGAAGGCTGTGTCCCATCCTTCTTGCCTAGAAGGATATTGCTTCCTCAAAACTGAATATTTTAAAGGAGATATCCAGATGGGAAAGGACTGTTTAGGGTAGTCTGATCAACTTTCACCTGCACCTAGTAATTTTCATTATTTCTGACCCTGTTTTTGAGACTCTCTTATCTGTGCATTATCCTGAAGGTCAGCATGGGGAAGCCAATGTGAAAATGACCACACTGGGAATTTTGTCTTCCTTCATTTAATTAGTAACATTTGCCTCCTCTGTTTGGCCTCATGTATCTAAACTGAAGTGTTCATTGGAGGCCCCCAGATCTCTTGGCTCCTACCACAGAGACAGGGACAAACTTTTAATTCCACAGTGTGGCTATATGTCTCTTCTCCTGCCACCTCCAAAAGTGGACTAACACCATCTTAGGTTTGGGATTTTGTATTTTCATGTTTGCAAATGTTGTCTTTCTTCAGGCTTGTCATCTCAATGGAAAGTGCAAGTTGGAAAAGCACTATGCTCTGCCAGGTTTGTGCTGGGCTGTAGATGACAGATGCTGCCATAGGGAGGTATTCCTGGGTATGATTTTATAAAGGTAGCTGACATCTGCCAAACAGAGAGGAGCAGAGCAAGTGGTTTCTTTGTAAAAATAAGTCAAATTAACTCCTGCAGATGGAACCTAATCCATTATTTGTGCAACAAACCATTAAGGTCTATAATCACCTTGGACTGCCATTAGACAGCTCTAAATGCTTTCCTAGAAGGCAAATTCGTGAAATCTTCAGGTCAAAGAAAAAGATTATCCTGGAATGTGCAGAATGTAATAATCCAAGAAAGAGACAGTGAAGTCCTGAGGACTCTGCCAAATCCCTGTTTGGGAAATAGAGGCATCAGTCCCCTCACTTGCTTCAATTTGTAATTAAGTGCATCTCACAAACACGAAGGAAGAGTGGAAGGGAGACCATGGACTGACACAGGCTGGTCCTTCCCTGAAGCACAATGCATCTCTTGGATTGAAAGCTAGAGATCAGGGGCTGAATAGTGCAACTACATGAATGAGCTGGAGCAGGGATGTTAGTGAGATACCCAAGGCATTTTCTTTGCAATTTCTGTGTCAGGATGCCAAATTTCTGGACTTGATTTCAACACTTCCATTTGGCAGAGCGCATACAAGTCTGTGTTTGTGGATCCTTACCCATGATTACTCAAAGAATAAAGTTAATCTCTTCTCTAAAAGTCTTGCTTCCACAAGTTTTTACTCTCTGCAGAGCTATGCTGTGTGCTCTGTCCCACTGACATTTGCCAAAGTCCTACTGGCAGTCAATGAGTAAAACAAATGGGATAGAAGCTGAGTGAGAAGAGTTTCTTGTACTTGTGAATTGTACATATGGCATGGAGAAGGGTGGCATCTGTCCCAGCCTCCCTAATGTGATATTTTGTTTTCCTTTTCAAACGATCAGTTTAGTAAGATTTTCTAGCAGTAAGATGGGAGGTTCTAAGAGATGCTTTGCACAGTCAAATAGAGGCAAAAGTGGGAGACCTGAATAACAACGAGTGCTGTGCCATCAGCATTTCCACGCTGTCAGAGAAGAGCATTATCCATTGGGAAGAGTCTTTTCACTCTTGTCTAGTGGATCTTAAACTGGAAGCCTGAGAAGTGAAAAATACTAGTGATGACAATGGTGGAGCATTGCTGGGCGTGTGGAACCCTGGTCTGCACTAGCAGTGCCTCACGTGAGCCCTCTGAGAAGAACAGCATGGGGGAAACCTGTTTCCAGGGACATGTCACCCTATGTCACCCCCAGCTCAGTGTCACACTCCTCATTGCCCTGGGATTAATAACAGGGCTGGGTCCCACAGGGCTATTAAAGGGATCTGTTACTTCACCATGTGAAGTACTGTGACATCTGTGGGGTCTTCAGATCTTTTGGTTGAGGGGGAAGAGAGAACACAGATCAGCTGTTCATGGGCACTGTTACCAGGCTACTGGGCATGAACCTGGCTCTAACAAGTCATTTAATTTGTTAATCTAGACTTATAAAGCTTCTAGCAGTGTTGTTTGAAGACTATACAAGTAAGAGGCAGAGTATCAGCTGAAAGTATTTATGCATTATTTTTGCATCTCTCTTCTGCTCAAACACAGTGCAGACAGTAAATCTGTTTGGTCCTTAGCAGCTCTGCTCCTCCAGATGACTTCTTTTAATTGCATGTGCCACCAAAAAAAAAAAAAAAAGCTCCTGAAAATTAGTTCTCACTTGCTTCTGCTCTGATAATCTCTACCTACTATACAAATCAGTCTAAATGGAGCATTTGAGCCCCAGAGGTCTGTAATTATAATATTAAGTTTCATTGGCTCAGAGGAGTAGCACAGACTGTATTTTACAGATCATGTACAGAGTAAAATCAAAATCTGTGACAGATTGAGGCTCAGTAATGAAAATCCTTCTGAGGATGCTCTTGTTCATAACTAAATGCTAAGCATCATTTGAGCCTCACCACAGCAAGGATGACACTAAGTAGGGCACCACATGGCATTGAAACTACAGAAAACACTTGTTGTCTAAAACCTGTACAGAATTTTGGATTTGCAGTTAATTTCTCACTTGTTGAGCACAGATAATTCACAGAGAATCTCCAGAGTTTCAAATCAGTTGGAAAAGGCTGGAATTTGTAGTTCCAGGTGCTGTGGGCCCTTCTCATCAGAGCAGCAAGCATTTTGTAGTTGTTAGGGGACTGTTCTGCCACAGTAAATCCCAGCAGAGAGAAAGTGGGATAATCCCAGTTGTGCTTCGAGAAAGTCCATGCTGGATGAATCCCCAGCCAGCAGGGATTCCCTATCAATGGAGCCATCTCAGACTTTCTCTCCTAACTAAAGGGGAATTAAGAGAGACCTAAGGAGTTGCAGAACCTCCTGGCAGAGGGTCTCTAATGCTTGCATGCCCTGGAGCTGGTTGAATGGATCCAACAGGGCTAAAGTGTTACCAGCACCTATCAGCAGACATATGAAAAAAGGCATCTACACACATGCAATATGGTGCCAGGATTAAAAACCAAGTTTCTGTTTCACTTATTTCTGAATTCAATAAGGATCTTGCCACCGGTTTCAGTGGGACTGAGACTGTTGCCCGTTTACAGATATTTTTTTCCACAGAACAATCTGGTATTTCCAAAAAAAAAAATTGCTAATGCTTTCATCAGCCCTAGTATTTAATTCACATATTTTTTCCCCCTGTACTAATGCAAGGAGATGATTTTAGTTTAATTAAAAATAGCTGCCTGTTTCCAGCTGGGGAAGCCTGTTCCAGTTCACAGAACCATTCTTTTGATAAAAGTAAATACAAACCCCCTTGTTGTACACGGGGTGCAGGTTGGTCCTGCAGCCTCTGAATATGGGCATTCCATCTGTCCCAGCAGCAGATTTGTTCAACTATGTCTGAACCTATCACTGCTCCAGGGAAAAACTGTTCTCTGACTCATGTTAATGTATGAATCTAATTGTGTCCTCATGCAATTTGCAGCTTTCACTGCCCATTAGGAACATTAACATCATACACTGAATCCTGCTAGATGTATGGTCTTTATACACTGCATAATGTCCACAGATCTCTGCTGGCAGCTAAGAAAACACAAAAGAATAGAGGATATTTTGAAGTTTTGCAGAGTTTTTTTTTTCTTTTTCCTTCTTTGAGATTGAAGTCCAGTGTCTTGGGACCCTGTGACTTTAGATGACCTTCCGCCTCCATGGACTGTACTAAATTTCAGCCCCTGGAGGCTCCTGCATACAAAACCTCCTGGCTTTCAAGGGCAGGTGCAAGCAAAGCTTCACTGCGTCACAGATCAAGACCTGTTACTGCCAGAATTGGATTTCACAAATCTCTTTTATTTAGCAGGACATCATTAAGGAGCTGCCCTATGCTGGTTGATGGTGTCTTTAATTAATATTATGCTGTTATTAGGATTTAAAAAAAATAACACTTCTCAGCATTTATAGTTGCTGAGAAGCAGAGGTGGATGTGTGTCTGCATAGACATGCATATGAAAACTGTGTTAAAGAAATATTTATCTATATTGCAGGCTCAAAAGGGAGGAAATGCTGACACTGAATTATCTGTGCAAACTTAATTCAGCTCTTCTCCTTCTAATTTTGATAGTATCTCCACCCTCTTACCACAGGATGGTTAACTTCCAGGCAGAGTTTGCCTGTGTGATGAAAGGCTTCTCAGTGTTCTGTATGATGCTTTCAGTGTTTGGCCTCTGCCTTTTTCCCCACACCATGTATGATCATGTCCTAAAAAATTCCTACCTGGGCTTTTACTGCAGCCCTGAAAGCTCTGCATAATTAAATCCTTAAATTCACTGATGAGGGGATGGTGATACTGCAATTTTACAGATGGGAAACTGAGGCACAGAAAAATGAAAGTAAATTAATTCCATAATCCTTGACTGTCCCATCAGAGATCTGATTTATCTGGGTTTGTACAACACCATCTCTGCATCTCAACTCCCTGCTAACTGCACATACAGCTCCAGCTCACCCATGTTTTGGAGATGGCTGTAGAGATGTGTCTGAGCTGCCTCTTTTGCCCCATAAAAAAAGACAAAGAGGATACAACTTGTTTTTAAGGGTCTGTGTGCCCAGTGCAATATGAGAGCATTGAGCAATGCTAAAGAGAGGGCAGATGGAGTCAGGAAGAGTAAAAGGTAGGATTTCGGGGGTCAGAGGGCTCCCCCATTACACACAATTGAGGAAGAAAGGGAAGTTTGGGATTTTGCAACGGTGGATCAGATTTCCTGGAGACGAGGGTACTCCTGACACCCCCAGTCTCTATGTGAGAGCCAGAGCAGTGCCACAGCTGGTGCTGAGACCACGAGATGGCACCTTTGGCCACTCTTTTTCCTTTCCCTGCCTGTGAGTGAACTGGGAGAGACTCCATCCCACCTTGTGATATGGTGGAAAGAGGCAGCTCACGCCAGTCAGGTTCTGCCAGTGTTACAGGCTCAGGGAAAGTCACAAGCTCACCTTCTCCTTGCCCCAAAGCTGCTGACACCTCGCAGCTCCTGCTGTGAGCCACAAGGACAGCTTGAAACAGCAGCGCTGCTGGAGAGATCACTCTGCTGCTCTTCTCTGCCTGCATGTCCTGAACAGGGCTCTAATCCCTCTCTGGGACACTTGGGGGCCAGAAGACGCTTGCAGGTAGCTACATGTGTCTGTGGCCACTGAGGTGTCAGAAGTGCTGGCTGCTGCCTCGGGGTGATCCCTTCCCTTCCACCCCATCCTCCTTCTGAGGAGTGAACCCCTCGAGTTCAACAAACAAACTCCAGAGGCACTGCCAAAATTCAGTACAAACGTTAAAATTTTTATTTACAGGACAAAGTACGATTTCTTTAAAAAAACCAAACCAAAACAAAACCCCCACTTTGATAAGAGGTATAATAATAGAATAAAGCTCTTTATGTACAAAAATACAATTTTCATATGAATGAACATCTTGAATAAATTAAACCGCTCTCTGGTCCAGTGGCTGAATACCCCGTGTCTGCTCCCACTCTAAAGCAGCCGGCCGCGCTGGGGGTCAGCATCTATAATGCATGAGCCTCTGGGCTGTCCGCCGGGCGCGGGTCCCATCGGGGCCGGTGCTGGGACCCCCGGGAGGGGCTGAGCCGCCCCGGGGCAGGGCCGGGGAGCCGCACTGAGCCCCGCGCTGCGCCCCGGGCCGCATCGGCCCCTTAAGCCTTTTCATGGCATTGTCAGGGCGTTCAAACCAAATTTTCATGCTCGTTTTTCTTCGCCGGAGAGCTACAAATTGTAAAATTGACTTTTCACCTCGTCTGCGGCAGCAAATCTGTCGCTTTTCTTCTTCCCAGTTTTTTTCGGAGCGGTGCGGGAGACGAGGCGGGGGTCGGGGGGAAGGGGCTGGGGGGAAGGAAAGTGATGAAAAGTGCAACGGGACGAGCCCCCCGCTGCCCCGCTGGGCCGGGCGGTGCGCGGGGTGCGGTGCGCGGGCGATGCGCGGTGCGCGGGCGGTGCGCGCTAGCGGAGCGGCGCGCCCGGGGCGGCGGGCAGCCCGCAGAAGCCCCGCAGGCTGTCGGCGGGCGCATAGGCGCAGTCCTCGGAGCTGGCGGGGCTGCTGGGGCCGGAGGCGGAGGCGCACAGCGAAGGGGCGGACGGGGAGGCGCTGGACAGCCAGGAGCCCGCGTCGCTGCCGGGGCTGGGGGGCGCGGCGGCCCCGCGGAAGGCGGGGGGCGGCGGGAGGCACTGCTCGGCCAGGCGGAGGGTCTCGGAGAGGGCCCAGATGTAGTTGTAGGCGAAGCGCAGGGTCTCGATCTTGGTGAGCTTGGTGTCGTCGGGGAAGGTGGGCAGGACGCTGCGGAGCTCGTCCAGCGCGGCGTTGAGGTGGTGCATGCGGTTCCGCTCCCGGTCGTTGGCCTTGACCCGCCGGCTGCGCTTGAGCGTGTGCAGCAGCGCCTCGGTGCGCGCCCGCGCACGGCCGCGCCGTCTGCGCCGCTCCCGCGGAGCGCCGGGCTCCGCGCCCTCGCCGCTGCCGGGCGCCTCGGCGGGCATCCTGCGGGAGAGAAGCCGAGCCCCGTCACTGCCACGCGGGGCACGGCAGGATGGACGGGGGAGCGAAGGGGAAGGTGCGAAGCTGCCGGGGAAGGGGAGGGGGGGAAGGAAAAAAATAAATATAAGGGAGAGGGTGGCGGTGCGGGTGCTTGGCAGGTGCCGGCGCTCCCGTACTCACATGGAAAGGCACTCCCGGGGATGCAATAACGGTATAAAAACACAGAGAGGAAAAAGCCGAGCTGGCCGCTATAGGGAAAAGCAGGGGACTCAGCGCCGGAAAAAAAAAAAAAAAAAAAAAAAAAAAAAGGGAAAAAAAAAAAAAAAAAAAAAGCCAAAGCCCTGGGAAAGGCGGGGCGGGGGGACACGCGACCGCGCGTGGCTTTGAAGTGCTGCGGGCTGCGATCCGCTCGTGTGAGCGGCGGCTTTGGCACACGACGGCGCGGCCGGCCGCTCTTATAGCGGCGGGCGGACAATGGCCCCGTGGCCGCCCCGCGGGGCCGCGCCGAGGCGGCAGGTCGGCCCCGTGCGCCGCGCCCTCCGGAGCGTGCCCGCAATTACCGCGGGCGGCCGCGCATCTGCCGCGCCCCCGGGGGACGGGGGAGAGAGGGGGGGTCCCCCCGCTTTGTCCCCCCCGTGTGCGGGGAGGGAGCGGCAGGACAAAGCGGGGCAGGGGGGTCGCGGCTCAGCGCCAGGGTGGAGGGGTCACCGTCCCGCTCCGGCCGCTGTGAGTTTAAACCGCTGCGAGCACGGCGTTTGGGAAAGAAAAAGGTTAATCTGGATTTCCAGAGGATGAGCCGTGGATTATTCCCCAGCCACATGCGGGCGGAAGATTTTGTCAGGTTTTCACTGCACCTTGCGGTTTTTCTGCATCCGCCTGTCAAAGTGAAAATACTCTAAAATGATAAAACTCAAAGCAGGTATTTCCCTCCTGCGTTTCTGAGGTGATATCAACATGTGCTTTGGCTTTCACGTGCTTCGCTTTGAAAAGGGTTTTGCAGGTGTTCAGAAAGTTAAAAGTTCCAAAGGACATTTATTTTATAAGAGTCGGTGGTTGTAATCACTATATATATACGTATATACACACTGTATACACAATTCTTCTACATATATACACACTGTATATAGTGTATATACAACGTATGCAAACAATTCTTCTTTGTCTGGATTAAACCAAAGAGTTGTCTGTTTTGATTGTAAAGTTCTTGCTGCTTCTGCTAGTCCTCCATTCAGGGTATCACTATCTCACGTTTTGGGAAGCCACAGCTAAAAAGTTTCCTAATTCTGACATCTGGCTCTCTGTTCTCCCTGCTTGGAAGAAGCCCCATTGTCAGCACTCAGGTACTCTGTCCCTGGAAGGTTTTCAGTTTCACTGCCCATCAATAGCCATTTTCAGGTGTCTATGCCTAAACTCACAGGTATTTACCTGATTTCCCCTTACACAAAATGTAGATTGATTCCCCCTCCTTTGATTTTCTCTTACGACTTTGATAAATAGGGAAAATTGACAGATATACGATAAATTATCATATATCTCTGCATTTTAAGTTCTTAGCAACCATTACTTACTTGCGAGGAGTTTGCTATGAGAGTTATTCCTGCTTTCCTTGTGCCAAGAAGATCACGCACAGAAGTGAGCAATCCAAAAAGCCCTGGGTGATGAATATTAACGAGTCTCAAACTAGAAGTAGTTTGGCAGCGGCTGAGCTTGCAGGATCAGCTCGCTTTCTGCTTTTTTACATCTTTATACACTTTCAGACCAGGGCTGTGCAATGCACCCAGGTACGGCAGGACACGGGGTGGGGGGGCTGGCTGCTCCCGGGAGGGACTGGGCTGTTCTCAATCACCAGACCTGCAATCAGGCTGATGTTTTTAGGGCCTCTGCATACATAAGTGACTTTCTGCACTAAGCAGTTCCACTTCACTGAGTTACTCATGTCCTTAAGTGACGGCACAATTAGAGGACTCTGTCAGCAGGCAGAGACCGACGGTGGAGTTTCCAGCACTAACCAGAAAGCCAGAAGGGACAAAATTTAAAGGTTACGGAAGCGTATGGCAAAAAGTGTTCAACTTTTGTTACTGTGCATTTTATATATAGTGATATAAACTCCAGTGTTGTCTGCAACACTTTTATTGTCTTTTGTTTAGTTGTCTTTGAGCAGTCAATAGTTTATTCATTAAAATGTTTATGATTCCCTAGAGTTCCACAGACTTTGGCACAACCGATCACTTGTCTGAAAGTTTGCAGTGAAAGCGCATTATTCATTAGTCCTTATCCATCATTTGCAGTTTGTCATTTGTTATTCTCTTGTTTTAAAAGTTTGTGCTCCAATCAAGGAGGGGAGAGAGCACCATGTGTCTCTGTGATCAGTCACAGCCATGAATAGCCAGGGCTGAAGTGAATGTTTCACAAACAACCCATAGGCTGAAATTTGTTTGCATAATCTATTCACTGCGTACTTATGAATAACGAGTGCATTCACAGAACCAGAATTGTTTCAGGAAGCCTTCGCAAACAGAAAGAAGTGCTAAATATCTTGGATAATTTATTCCCGATGAATAATTCAACCAGTTCTATCACAGGCAGTCTACTAATTTTGCAGATAAATTATTCAGCCAACGCAGATAATAGCTCTTACACCTTATGGGCCTGCTTCTAAGGAAGTCGGCTGCTGAAATTATGTTAAGTTTTCTGGCTTAGAAAAAAAAAAAAAATTGCAGCATGAAACGACCAGTGATTTCAAGAAACACACGGTGCCTTGCTAGCATCTCACTGATGTGATGGCCTTATCCTGAGATTTAGTCTTTGATGTTAATTTTTCCACCTTAATGAAAATGTAGCTGGGCTCAGCTGTGCTCATGGATGCTATTAATTTCATGTTTTGAACCCCAAGGAAGTTTTCAGAAATACATCGTCATTTGCTTTGAGAGACAGCACTTTAAAAAAGTGAGAGGGGGAAAAAGATGCAAACTGTATTTTTTACTAAGAAAACAGCAAAAGCACAGCTGGATCGGCCCATCCTTCCTTACAAATGATGGCAATCTGCTTATCCAAAATCCAAATTGTCGTGGGTGCATTTCCATGCAGCACATTTATTGCTTGTAAGGCCTCAAGCATGAAGCTCGTTCCTCTGCCCTCATGCCAAGACATCATGTGTGGGGTCTCACTCATGGCTAGACTCCAGAAAAAGTAGGAATTGATGAGTAAAGGTGGAGGAAGGACTTTTGGAGAAAATGTGCCACAAGGCTCCCTGCAGCTCTTGGGATGCACTCTTTCCTTCCAAGAAAAAGCCAGTCTGTGACAAGATGCCATTCCCTGGTAAATGCTGGCTGTACCTTGTAAAAATAAATAAAACTCCATGGTATTTAACTTCACATTTCAAACCCAACCAGAGTTATGGTCACTAGAGCAGTGTTAGCATCATTCTTCAAGCATGCAAATGAGCAGTTCACAGTAAAACTGCTCCTACAACTGGAATGCTTCAGAGAAGTCAGAGGTACATGTCTTTTTTTCAGGTCTAGAGATGCACATCATTACAGCAACTCAGCAAACTCTGTCTTTTGTTACGTTATTACAAGAGGGCTTGAACTAATGATGAGTTCTTGGGATGAGTGTCAAAATAACAAATCAACCAGAAGAATACTGCTTTTTTGCTCCCTCATTGTTTGAAAGCATGGCCAGAAAGGGAAGGCAGAGCTGCCTGTGGAGAATGCTTGAACTAAATTTGGAGAGCTGACATGGCTGACAGCAGAGCTATCACCCGGAGCAGAAAGCTGGACACAGTGCCTTGCAGGAATAAAGGAAGGACCTTGTCCCCTCACCCCTGGAGATGCCTGGATGGAGGCAGCAGGAATTTTAAAAGCAGGTAGAAAAACAGGAGATGGTTGAGTGGGGCAGCTTGTCCCCTTGTGCTTGTGTGGACATGGTGCAGAGCCCAGAGGGTTCTGTCCAGCCTGGTGTGGGGACAGCCATGTGGCAAGGGCTGGGAGGGCAGGGATGGACACAGGGTGCTGTGCTCCTGGGACCCTTCACACAGCTGGAGTCCCCTTTCTGCCCCAGCCGAGGGTCACAGGGGGCTCAGGGACTGATGCTGTGGCTGCTGGCTAATGGACAGCCCTGGAAGCCCAATATCTGAAAGGGATCTCAGCCTGCAGGGAGGCAGCATGAGCTCCTTTTGGAGCAGGAGCCAGTTCTCCTGCCAGGGAAGCACCTTGGGAGCTGCTCAAGAGCTTTGTCTGTAAAGGGTTTGGCCTCTCTCCTACCTGCCTGTGGCCAGTGTGAGACCTTGGGCCGTGTGCCAGGGGCTGCCTGGGGTGGGGAGCACGGGGGCATCACAGGGAGTGTCCCCATGCACCAGTGGGGTCCTGGCCCAGCAAGGCAAATCCTCTCTGAAATCCTGCTCAAGTGCCTGGGAGTTGCAGCCAGGGCTCAACCCCTCCTGGGGGTCTGCAGAAATAGTGGGAATGCTTTATTTTCAGGTTTTAAACATGTGATGGAACATTTTGCTTCTCTTTAGAAAGGGGGGTTGAGTTGGTAAACGATTGTTCCCTGCAAGCACAAATGTATTTTGTTTGTTGTAATTAAAATGTTTTAATGAGACAACCATAAAATCAACCATTAATTATTTTTTTTCAAACACTTCTGCTTCCTTTTGAGCTAGGTCTATTTAGAAATAGTTTAGAGAGTAGCCTGCAGTTTTATTCTTGCTGTGGTATTATACACAGGAGTGGAGAAGTCATTTATAAATAATTACACAATGTTTTGGGTCTTTGGGTTTGTATAATATATCAAAGCGATTAGTACATGCATTGTTCCATTGTAAACGGTTTTTTTCCCTTCCTTTCAGTTTCACTTGCCTTGTCTTCTATCTAAACCTTTTTCGTGAAATCCTTTGTCTTCCTCATTCTTTTAGCTTGTTACAGTGCAGGGACATTCTTCTTATTCAAACACTCACAGCATGAGCAAAGAAAGCTACTTCTGTCGCATCTTAAGTTTTACCATAACTTTCTGGCATTTTCTTTTCTTCCAATTTTCCCAGACTACTGATAGGGTAATGAAGAATTATAACATACATCAATTATTGGTGCTCACGGTGTATTAAGCTTCTGAATTCAAGGGGAGATAAAGAGGAAAAAAAAAAAAGTGCCACTTTCTGTGGTTTTGAGGCACATGAGAGAGGACTCGGCGCAGATTATTTATAACATCTTTCTGAGCATCAATTATGTTTGACTCCTACAGCCACTTCCTTGTCCCACTGGTTTTATGGCCAGAAGGAGTCATTTTTGTGTGTGGTAGCTGTGGCATTTAACTTGTTTCTTTTATGAGGAGCCCAAACAATGCATCTTCAGGCCAAACAATCTATCTCCTGGGATAATAGCCCAAATGTCACTCAAGTGCTCAGGGCTGGGAAATGTGTGATCATGGGGAAGGGCCACGGGTAGAAAGCGTGGAGATGGAGGGGCTTGTGGGGTCCCTGTGGGGTCCCCAGCATGGGGAGATGGGCTGGACCCGTGTGGGGTGCAGGTGCCTGGGGATGCAACTGCCTGCCCAAGGTTTCAACAACCTAATCCAAACTGTGCTAGGAAAAGGGCCAAACCCTCCTGGTGTGGTCGTGCTGCTGGGGCACACTCCCTGCCTGGCCCTTCCCCAGCTTCCTGGCTACCACATTAACTGGGAAAAATGAGATTTGGATGTTGCCTCTGAGAAATGAGCCCTTTCCCCCTGCACCTTTATTGTGAAAGAGATTTTTCTTCTCTTCTTTTTGCCCTTCCACCTTCTCCCTCCCACAATTCTCCCTCTTTTGTTGATTTGTATTTTGCTAACCGAAGCTAGAATACTTACCCTAAAAGAAAGGGACAAAATTCACTGACTGCCCTGTAGAAGAAATCCCCCAACAACATCCAAAACAGGAAGCTTAGCTACATGCTGAGATACTCAGGTTTTCTTTTATACCTTCCATATCGATAATTCTGCTTAGGAGGGGCAAAGATAACCTGAAAGATTCAAGCACCATAACGTGGGGGTGAAATTCAGCCTGAATTGGGGGGTTTTGGGGGTGCCCCAGCCCTGGGGTCCCTTTTGGCTGTGAGGATGCAGCCTGCAGAGGGGGAGGATGGCCCAGGAGCGTTGTCAGCCCCACCACGGGGGCCCTGGAGATTTGCTGCCATTTGCATAGCAGGTGTTGAGTCCCGAGCCTTTCTTCCTTAAGGGAGTTTTAATATGGGATAAATTACTGGGAATTAGGAGGAGGCAGGCGACAAGAAAGAAAGAAAAAAAAAAAAAGAGTCTTCTGACCGTGGCAGGGGAATTAGAGAGAATGGCTAAAAAATGGAAGGAAACCCAAATGGAGAGGCTTCTGCCCCGACCCAGGAAGTTTGGGGTATGCAGGCACTGGGGGGGGAGCTCTCCCCAACTTCTCCAAAATTGAGGTTTGGACTCAGGAACGCAGTAATCCCAGGACAGAAATACAATTACTGGCCTGAGGATCTTTGATTGAGTAGGTCTGGAAGGAGAGTTTAAAATGTTAATCCCTGGTATAATCCTTTCTCTGGCATTGTGTGGACAAGGGTTACACCCGAAGGGAATTGCCTGCTTCCTTCCCCAGGATTTGGGCTGGGAGGGCAAGGCTGGGGAGCATCACCCCGTGGATGTGGCACACAGACACGTGTCCCACATGTGCACCCTCCCAGCCACCTACCCACGTCCCTGCACACTCAGATGTGTGCAGAAACAGTCACACACATGCCACGTGCTGCTCTGTGATGATCCCAGCTCGTACATGCATAAATATATCTCATTCTGCTCACAGAATAGGAGAGGAAGGCTGGGTCACTCACATTCCCAGGGAGCCTTGATCAAAACTCCCTGTCACACCTCAGCTGCTGCTCTGCCCTAGCAATTATGCACAATGTACATAAAATGGAGATGCTTCACATGGTTTTTAGTGGGATTTTAAAGTGTATCCACTTCCAGGCTGTTGGGGCAGGTAGGAAAGGTTTTTCTCCAAAGGGGCATCATATGAAACCATCAAGATGCCTTTCACATCAAAGGAAACTGGATGTATTACAACCATAAATAGAGGCAATCTATAGTAAAAGATTCTATCAGTGAGGAAGAAGCTAAAAATTCCTCAATTTAAAAAAAACAACTAGCAGGTGATTTCATCCCAAATGATATATGAGGGCTAGACAGGGACCTGACAGTGCTGGCAGGTGCCCCAGAGCCTGGGCAAAGTGGGCAGGTGGGAAAGGAGAGGAGACAGCTCCAGCCAACAGTCCTGGGCTCAGGGTCCTCCCCCTGCCCCCAGGGGTGACCTTTGGGGTGCAGGTCCTGCCACCCTGGCCATGAGAGGGACGAGGGTGACACCCTAAGGCTCAGCACTGCAAATTCGGCCCTGCAGGGACAAGGGTTTGCACCTCAGCATATGGAACATAATGTGTACATTTCTGCAATTTAAAGGAGCCCTTTGCACTGACTTAAATGGCCTCTGATTATCCATTTAACTTACCATTTACATTAGTATTGTATGTGCAATATATCCCTTAAAGTTCCCATTTTCGAGGACAAACCCACAGGTACGAACATCTGGAATTCCAGTCTGAATTCAACCCCTTGTTGGTGAAAGCAGCTGTGAAGGTGAGGGAGTCCCATCATACTCACAGCCAGGTGCCACCTCTCTCAGTAGCTCTTTATGATAATACCTCCAGGTATAAAGAGAAAAGAAGAGAAAAATAAAAGTGTTAAACTACAAGTGTAACAGCCCTTGACAACTCTCAGGCAGCGTACAGATCCAAATTGCTGGCTTTGCTGGCACCAGCACAAAATGGTGCAGCTGAACTGGGCAGAGAGGGAGAAGGAGAAATTCTCTAGGAAGACACTTGAGGTGCTGAGCTGTGTGCCTGGAGTGGGACTGTGGAGGTTTGGGGGATGCAGCTGAACTGACCCACAGTTAAGTGGAAAGAATAGTTTTCAAGGTACATATTATAAAACCTGAACATTCGTCTGCTAGTGTAGCTCTGAGTTTTAGGCCTGCTAATACATACTTTGGAATGGCTTGGAAGGGTAAAATGCTAAGTAAATGCAAAGTACTAGTTCTAGTATTCAGGAATTCAGTATTCAGGAAATTAGACAATGGAGCAGCATGATTAAGGGAAAGTAAATGTTGTCCTAGGTGAAGTTTCTTTCCCCCTGGGGCTGGATGCACTTCCACAATAAGAAGCTCCTTTGGAACAAGTACTTGGCTAATGAGGGGAGACAAGTTTGGCTGACATGTTTCTGCTGGGCCTCTGGTGAGGGGATGCTGCTTTCTCTTCCAATTTAAGCATGTAGTAAATTGCATTAAAATAGCTAATTATAAATGAAGAAGTGAATGTGCTTCTTCTTAAACCCAAGGCATGAAACTCAAGGTATTTTTTCTTTCACCTTAGGTTTAATGCATGGCAAATCTTGATTCTGTTTCTGTTTACTCCTTAGAGATAATTTCTCTGGAGCTGATGCAGCTTCAGTTCTCCAAAGCAGCTGTTGGAGTTAGGGCTCTGTCCCTCTTACCCCACTGTGCAAACAGGAGGGGATCCAATGAGACTGAAAAATGAAATATCTTTCACTAGATCACTTTCTATTACTTGTCTTGTGGGCCTTGTGTATATACAGCTGGTGTAATACCAAGGAATCTTTTTTTTCCTTTTCTTTATTTTTCCCCCAGAAACAAATAGGATATGACTTGGGTTTCTTTTTATATAGTTTTCATTGTTTGGTGTTATTTATCTCCATTAAACTGCTAATGACCCCAGAGCCCTAGGCCACAGATGACATGCCAGGTGCTGGGAATTTAGCTCTGTGGCTATGAACCCCACCCACCATCTCTACCAAAAAACAAGAAAAGAAAAAAAAAAAGAAAAAAAAGGAATAAACCTGTTTTCCTGACTTGTAAGTGATGGGAATGGCCACAAGGTGTCAACCTCCACCAAGCTGCAGCTTGGAGCTGGTTCTGCTCTCCCAGCAGTGGCTGGGATGGATAACCCTGTGCAGAGGCTCTGCTGGAAAACCCAGTCACCTGCTTCAAGTAAGTGGGGAAATATCTCCTGTAACACGAAAGAATGATTGTTTCCCTCCATTCTTTGCTTTATGGCTATTCTTCATTTCTATTTAGTTTTTTTTTAAATTTCCACAACGAGCTTTAGCCAAATTCCCTTCACCCCTTTCTCCTGACCCTAAAGGAACATTTCCCAAACATCATGACAGACCCAAGAAGTCTTTTTTTTTTTTTTTTTTTTTTTTTTTTAAGCTGACTTTTCCCCTTTGTAGTGAAGAATTTCAAGGCATCATTATCTAGGATGTTCTGTGCAGTGGAAGTGTTAGGATTTCACCTTCTGGGCAGCCCAAACCTCTGTTTCCTCACAGGATCATTCACTCAAATGTTGGGCTTGATGATTCTTGTGGGTCCCTTCCAACTCAGAATATTCTGTGTTTCTGTGTTCCCTTTGGGCTGGTCCTGCTTTCAGCCTGGGAGTGCCACTGCTTTCTGCAGAAGCACTGTCCCAGGTGCCTTCAGATTGAAAGCAATCCCAAGGATTTCTTGCCTGTTTTATTCCTGAGCTTCCTGCAGCCTTGGCTGAGCATAATGTAAATTGTGGGCTGGTGCCATCACTCAGACCCAGATATGATGATGTGACACTGGTTGCTATAAAAAGGAACTGGATTTTCCTGGCAGAACTCTTTTAGCTGTTGCACAAAAATGGAGAGGAAACACCCTGCCAGTCACTTACACTTTGAATTGGAGAGGTAGCAGTTGGCAAACTGGTTCTTGCTGGGGAAAAGTGGTGCTTGGCTGGGAATTGCTGGCCCAGGGGAGGAGCTGAAGAGCTCTGGGCTGGTTTGGTTTTCCTGATGTGGTAAGTCTGCAGAGATAATAAAGGAAGTTGAAGCAAACCACAAAGAAATATGTAAATGGTGGAATTATGAAGGTAATAGAAATGGAGAAGTGTTTTTATTCAACACAATTGCATGGTCAATAACAAGGTAAAAATGCTGACAGGTAAAGACAAAAGATATTTCTTCCAGGATTAGAAGTGAGCTCGAAATTTCCAAGGCCTGCTGGAAGTGTGGGGGGGTGGTGGTGGAAAGAAGCCTGTTGTAGCATTTCTTTTCCTTTAATAAGCTGCCTTTTCTGGATGTCCTGAGTATTCAGATGTAGCACACTTAGTGCCTAGTAACCCAACAAAGCTTTGATTGGTGCCTCTGCAGAAAGATTTTATTTTCCTTGCAGGTTTCTAACCATGAAAAAAAACCCTGAGATCAGTTGCTTCTGAATCCTTAATTAAACACAACAAAGGAGAGCAATTAGAGCTGTGCTTTTCTTTTGTCATCCAGCAAATCTTGCAAACCTCAAAACCGTTTTCTTCCTCCAAGATTTATGATGGGAATAAATCATAATTATTCCTGTAATTATCAGCCTTAAGTGAACATGGACAGGATTTTTTTTTTCCTTGGAGGAGATTCTGAAAACCATTCAAGAGGAATTTCTTTCATTGTGCAGGATGACAACCAAAAGCACAGGCATGATGGTTTTCCAGGCCCTGGCTGCCTGCCTCCCTTCCTGTCACTTCATGTCATGTCACTGCTCCCTCCCGTGCCAGCTCCTGTTGGGCTGGATGCCCTCCATGTGTGTTGTCAGAGCATTCACTGCCCAAAGAGCTGATGCCACAAACAGGCAAAAGGTGGGAGAAAAATCAGAGGGGATTTGAGGACTTCAGGCTCAGCAAAAGGACTAGAAATGCAACCTGTGGCTGGGTGCTCAGAGAATAAACTCCAGTGCATGTTCCATCCCTCCAGGCATTTCTGCCAGGGATCTTGGCTTGGTTGTGCTGGTTGGATGTAGCTGTGCTGGTACCCAGCAAAAGGGAGCAGGTTCTCCACTTGAGGCTCTGAAGGTGATACTGTGCATGTGTGGTTTGACTGCTGGGAGGTCAAAGGGACCTGCCTGAGGACAGGACAATGCAACAGCAGAGGAATGGGGTCCTGGGCTTGCTGGAGTGCAGGTGGCAGGAAGGAGAACCTCTGGGCAAGAAAATTGTATTATTCAGAAACACTTGGTGTTTTTAAAGGATTTGGGGCAGGTGTTTCAGGAATGAGTTGTGCTGCAATCCAGTTTCCCATGCTGGTGTGATGGACCTGGCTCCTGTAGACAGAGCAGCCAGGTGTTCTCTTTCCTGTTAGTGTACAAGTTCCAAATTGACAGGCTAATGTAACTGTGTGAACCTCTGAGCAGGCTTCCCCAAACCACAGTGGTTTTGCCTTTGTTTGTTTGTTTGTTTTGGTTTTTTGTTTTATTAAAAAATTATTTGGCAGCGTTTCCTAAACCAAAATGCAATAGTTGAGACTTTTCTTGCAGAGCTGGGAAAGAGCATTCCCACCAGCAGCAGCACAATGAGCAGGCTCCAGACTGGTTTATAATGCAGGCAGCCATAGAGGTGTCCCTTGGCTGACTGGGAAGGCTTTTGGTTGCCACTAGATGTCCTTTCAGCCCTGCTTTCCCCTCTGCTCCTTCAGAACAGCCATCTGGGCTGGGATTTGATGGCCAAGGAGCTGCTGGACACCAAAGTGCCAGTGAGAGAAAACAAGGGGCCTGAATCCCAGGCTGCTGGGGCCTCCCAACCATCCTTTTGACCTCACTGGGCTTTGCCTCAAGTAGTGCTGGCTCATAGAAGTGCTCAAAACCCAACTTCTGGATCTGTACTGTACTGGACATTGAATACTTTAATACTTCTAGCATGACTGCTGCTGTAGTGCTGGTGCACAGCAGAGGTGATGGCCCAAGGGAAAGCCTTGGAAGGTAAAGGATGGTGACCCCATTTAATGCAGGCCCTCAACTTTCTCTCTATGAAATTGTAGGTAAGTATCTTTGCAGGCATATTCCATGGTGATGCAGGTATGTGTTCTCAGAAAGCACAGCCAAAAAATTTGTGATATTTTCCAAGTTGCCTGGATGCGCAGGATTTTGAAAACAATCCATATTTCTGTGAGGTGTGTATCAATATCTACAAGCACCAGTGGTCCCTCTAGCAAATGCAGCTGCATCCACTGTCTCCCAGGCAATGCAATCCCTGTTATTCTGGGTAAAGGAATTAGAGGAGATCTTTGCCAGAAATGTGTGCTGGTTCCAAGGATAGCTGGAGGCTTGTGGGGTGCAGCCTTTCTAGGCAAACCAAGGAATTTCCAGGAAACACTTGGCTCTTTGTGGTTTAGGATCAGAGGGAAATCAATGACTAACAGACACAGAGTTTCTGATGGAGCAAACACGGAGCTAGTGAGCACTGCAAACAGCAGTCCTCAAAAAAACCTGTATTTCCAGTTGTGGCCACACACACCCCAACCCACGGAAGGGAACAAACTGAACAACAAATCCCAGCACGAATGCCAGGCATGGAAAATCCACAGAATTCCTGGTGGGCCTTGGTGCAGTCAGGGCATTCAAGATGGGCTGTCCATCCTCCTGGATCTCAAGCCCAAACTCAGCTCAAATCATCTTATCTTTTCCCAAAGCTACTGAAACAACCAGGAATAAGTGAGGTCTTCAGATGCTGGGCACATCTGGATTTCAGTGTTTCAATTTTAAAAACTGGAGGAGAAATACCCCAAATGTGACTGGGGCTTCATTTGACTTAAGGGGAAGTGTGTTTTGGAGTGCAAGGGCCCTCTGCCTGGGCTGATATTAAACCTGTTAAGTGATGTCAGGATGCACAGAGGCCCTTTACCCCTGAACTGGCACAGCTCCCTGGCTCTGGATCCCAGTGGGATGGTGAATCCTGGGGATGGTGGATTTTTATTCACATTTGTTCTCTACAAATGTGGGCCCAGGAGGGACCCAACTGCTGTTGAATTAGCTCAGAGAACATTTGTGTTGCTGTAACACTGCCTTCAGCTTCCCACTGGGTCTCAGGGGTGACCAGTGCAAACCCCCAGCCCCAGCAATGACTTTACCATCGATCCCCACGTTTCCTCCCACAGCCCTGATAAAACTTTGTTGGTGTGGAACCAGCACTTCCACCACATGGACGTGGTCAGGAAAGGTCCCCATGTGTGTAACAATCTGGTGTGGCCTCATGCCTTGATTTAGGGAGCCTGTGGGAGCTGGGGCACAGCAGGAGCTGCCAGAGCCATCTCACACAGAGCACCAAGCGTTTCTTAATAAACTTTTTGACCACTGCTGACCTAGACCATATATGAAGGAGTGAAAAGCAAGTGGTGAAAGGCTCTGTGTAACATTCCTAATCCCATGTAGTGCTCTCACTGGAAAGGCCAGGCAGGTCTCCCTGCTATTGTGTCCTCTCAGTGCAGCTGCTCGGGTCAGCCCTGTGCCTTTAGTAAAATAAAATCTAGCAGAACTATTTTAGAAAGCCTGTGGTACCCATGGCCAGGGGAAGGATGGGGTGTGTGGGCAGCTCTCCTGTGCAGGGCTTGGTGTTCCTGCAGGGTGCCAGGGAGCAGATTTGCACTGACTGCTGCCCTCTTTGCTCTGGGGTGGGTTCACACTCTGGTGGTGCAGCAGTGATGCTCAAGTAAAGGACCTGTGGGACCTGTGTGTCCTGCCCCTGCTCCCCAGATGAAGTGAGGCTCCTGCTTACCCTGCAAACGTTCTTGGGAAGGTGGATGGGTAACTGGGGAGCAGTCATGGCTGGCTGGTGTGTGCTCAGACCATACTGCAGTGGTTCATTTTCACCTCAGAGCACAAATGTATGGTCTGGTGGGAGGGAGGCTGGACTGAAGGGTCTCCTGGGGCTTCACCACCTGAAATCTGGGGAAAACAAACCCAAACCTTAGCATTGCTGCTAAATCTTGGTGGAGGAAGTACCTACATATACATATGTATATTATATTTATTTAAATGTTTTAGCAGAGATGTTTCAGTCAGAGGGAAAGTGGCTGATGCTTTGTGTGAGGCTGTTACCTTCTGATGCAGCATTTCCCTTTACAACTGCATATCAGGGACAGCAAGGGGTTCTCCTCTTGTTCCTGGAAAATTAACAACCCTGCCTGGAGATGCAGGCTTATAGGCTTGGGAAAAACAGCTCAGAGTCAGTTTTTTCTCTTTAGGTTTTTAATTCTTATTTCTGAGAGTTGTTTTATGCAAGGGATTTTAGGTTAAAGGAAACAAAAGTATTGAAACAAGCAATTTTGTTTGTTTGCTTTTAATTGGTTTGTTGTTTAATTTTTTTTTGTTTTGGGTTTTTGTTTTTTGGTCTCCCGTTCTGGCAAGTGGAAAATAATTGCAATTGATTTCCTCTGTGCTTAGTTTTTGTTGGTGCTGGTTGTTTTGGTCTGGCAGATGAACCTGGAGCAAAGTAATTTGTACATGCTCTGCCCTGTGAGGTATGAGTCAGTGAGTCCTGTGCTTGGGCACATCATTCCCAGTGGAGTTTAACTACCTCTTATGCAACCATATCAATGTTTTCCCAGGAAATATATTACCCAGTAGTCACTAAATAAAATGAAACTTTTTTGAAGTCTGCCAGCATGTTGAAATCAAATCTTCTCAAGAAAAAGCTACTGGTTTTGTTAAAATGTGACTCAAGAAAGGAGAGAGGCAGCTTGTCTCAATCACAGGTCTGGGTTTTCCCAGAAATTGAGTTCAGATGCTCAGCCAGAAGCAACCCCCTGTGGTTGATATCCCCAGAGATTAAATACCCTGGGATATTTCTCAAGATTTTTACTTATATGTATCTGAAGCTTGATCTTCATCCTTCTGCAAAATAGGAAACTACTTTGAAATCCTCTTTCTCTGCCAGCTCTGCCAGGTGCTTATCCCAGTAATTTAGGCTGTATATATATATATATCTATGTATATTGTTTATTTTTTTCCCGATTTTGTCTGCCTGAACTAAAGGAAGCCCTTGAGGCCAGGCATTGCCCTGGCTCTGTGGGACAAGGCTGCTGTCGCTGAGTTTGTGCCAGTCCCAGGAGCAGCCCCGTGTGCAGCTGCCCTTGCACAGCTGGGAGAAGGCAGGAAGGCCAGAGGTGCTGTGCAGGGAGCACCAGGAGCTTTTAATGAGTTTAAACTCTTGCTGGCTTTGCCATCCCAAGCTGTTACTTTCCTTTTACTTGGGGAGTGATGTAGGAGCCTTGCTGGATGCAAAGTCCCTCCCTGTGGGCGAGGGCAGAAACTGGGTGGTGGCTCACAGGTTTTTTTTGCTTGACTTTTGTTGTATGACTGTCCCTAATCTAACCCAGATCATGTCAAAATCACTTTTTACGTGGTTTTCTATGGACTGAAGTTGTTGATTTATGTTTACTTAGCACAACACTAGACCAATGGTTATAAGCAAATGGCATCACCCTTCTTTATGTGTCAGCATTTCTCAGTGTTTGGCTAAAGCCCAAATCCTAAAATGAGAAAGGAAAGTAAATTGTACTGGAATAATGTTTTCTAATTCCAGTGTCATCAAGATGTCCTATCCCTAATCAGCTTCTCTGATCTACTATTTCCCCCCACCCCCCAAAACCAATTCAGCTACCAAGTGATTGAAAGTGGCAGGAGTTCCCTGATGGCTTAAGGAAATTTACAAGCAATTGTAAAATTTTTTGAAATACTTTTTTTTTATTACTTTTTTTCATTTGTCTTAGAAAGAAATATGAAATCTGCATGCAACTTTCTAAATATTTAAAACATTTAAATAGCATATGATAATTTAGCAGTACAGTACATTATACAGCGAGATAATATAGGGAGACTTCCTATAGTATATTTACAAATGAAAAGGTAGTTTTGTTATATTAAAAAGAGGAATGCACTGCTTAACATTGAAAGTATTACATTCAAAATAATTAATAGGTTGTATTGTGACTAAAACATACATAGGTATTTATATGTTTGCCCTATCATATTTTTCATAAAAAGATACCTTTTAAAGGCTTTTTTTTTTTGTTGTAGCTACAAATCTAGGAAAACATACACAATAGTCTTGAAGCTTAAGATGTCTCAGTACTGAAGCCACAAACTTTCTGTAAGTGCTTCAGGTGAAAAAGAAATTAAACATTTTCTTAGTAATA
The DNA here is from genome assembly GCF_029582105.1 of Oenanthe melanoleuca. Taxonomy (NCBI): domain Eukaryota; kingdom Metazoa; phylum Chordata; class Aves; order Passeriformes; family Muscicapidae; genus Oenanthe; species Oenanthe melanoleuca. The sequence continues at coordinate 11,766,782 of NC_079347.1, read as the reverse complement.
AAAATGACCTAGAAATGCTTTCTAATGCATGAGAGGTTAAATGGGAGGTGCAGGATGCAGCAGGACCTCAGGTCCATTGAAGAAGAGGTACACAAGTGATGCTCACGCTCGTTTGACAAGGTGCTGAGGGACCTCACTCCTGCAGACACAGCCACAGCATTTTAGTGGCATCTTCCCCAGCAAACTCATCTTTGGTCCCTGCTCTGCCTGACTGAGGTGGAGGCTGCAAACACGAGCAGCAACCCCAGCCTGAAGTGTTCCCACTGCCAGGGGGTGAGGGCCATGGCTGTACAACACTGTCACAAACAGTTCTGTTTGCCTAATGAGCTTATAAAGCTCGATTGCAATCATAGTGAAATATGAATGAATAATAATTAAAAGCAAAAAACTCCCAAAAGAACTTATTTAAAACGAAAAGCATGTGTTTTCCTAATTTCAGTACAGAGCAGATGGGTATGAAATCAGAAATGCAACAGATGCTTGTGAAATCTGGAAGCCTTTTGCATACGGCTATAAAATGTAAAAACTGACCCTTGGTAAAAAGTGCTTTATAATAATATAGAATTTGTGTCTTATGCCTGCGAGAGAGAAATAATCTTCTGTAGAGCCCAGTCCTATGCCAGCCAAGGGAGTCCACTCCATTCCTTGTACCACTTTCTCTTACTCTTCATAAACCCTAAACAAAAGAAGAGCCAAGACCAGGGTGTTTAAACTAGGAACGTAAAAACTCAATTTCAAATACAAAAAGAATATTACATAATAATAAACAACCCAAAACCAGCAAAACCCCATAACCCAGATTTTAGCCTGTGCCTGAGTAACTTGAAAAGTAAGTTATTGACTTCATCAGTTAGCAGATTGCTGCCTGTATCCATAAAGCATCTGGGAGGAGTGCTGGGCTTCGACACTTTCAATTCTTAGAGGCATGTGGGGAGTGGCACACTTTACCATAATTATCTGGGTAAATAACATGAAGAAATCCACATCTACTAATTCACTTTAAATGCTGGAAAATCCCTATCTCATATATGAATGTTGAAGCTTATAATGAGCTTTATATATTTTACAATACATTCACGATATCTGTTGTTTGCAATAACTTTACTCTATTTCACTTTTCTAGATTATTTCCTGACAGCACAACTTGATGGGCTTGTCTGTCTGTGTGTTTCCTGAGGGCACAAGCCTGGGACTGAGCATCCTTTGTCATCTTAATGACTGCTTTATGTAAAAAAAAAAACCAAAAAAACGGGAAAGAGTGTAAATATGTGGTTATGCAATAGCCAGGGCTTCCCCACGTGCTCTGTTTGTGAAGCAGATGCAGGGAGCTGGCAGGAATTTGGGGAGATGGCCAGGGGCTTGCTGTGCCCTGGCATTGCCTGGGCTGGGGATCTCTGGCACCCTTGGGCCTGCAGGGAGAGCAGCCTGCGCTCCCTGGCCTTACTTGAGCTCGCTCTGGGGAGCAAATTCCCCACCAGAGGAGAAAGAGGAGGGTTTGATGGACCTGTACTGTGCGTGGGGGCTCTTTCTTGGCCATGGCTGGGGACATGGCAGGAGCTGGGCTGCTCCCGTTAATTACCGATGGGGACATCACCAGGAATTCATGTCTCACTCTCTGTCTTCTGCCTATGACTTAGGAAAAACACAACTCTCTTTGCAAGGCAGAAGCTGTCAGAGATTTTTATCGGAAAATTATCATTTTGCTGGGAATCATACACTAGCTAAAATCAGCAAATGCCTGCCTCATCAAGTATTGATGTGTGGGGCACTTCCCATCTCTCCTGACTGCTTTTCTCATGACTGTGCCAAAGTAGTTTAGCTTTTCATCTTGGATTTTTACCCATAGAAGGGAGGTGAGTGTATGTAAATAACAGAGAACGTCAGCTGATGAATATTTTACCCAAAAATAATTACTATTTATAGTCAGAACAGCCTAATGCCAAAATAGAAGCGAGAATTGCATGTGTCAGGAAAGAATTAATATCAAGAACACCCGTTTAAAATTGTAATTTTGGTAAAGAAATACATCCTCTGTGCTGGGTGGAGCATTTGCCAGCATGTGCATTTTCCTGTTTTTTCCACTCCTGAGCGCTGCTGGTTGCCTGACTTGGCTCCAGGATCCTTAGCCATGCAGCAATCTGCCTTACCTGCCCTTCTCCTTCCACACTCGGTACCACTTGAGCAGCCTGACCGTGTTCTGGCGCTTGGGGTTGAGGCAGTGCTGCTGCTCCCCCCTCACCCGTGTCCACAGTGTCACTCTGCAAGGCAAGGGGACAGCTCACAGGACATGAGAAATCCCCTGCTCCCTGCCAGGATGGCCAGGGCTCCCACCCAGCGGGGCAGGGAAGGGTTTTGCAGCTCTGTGCTTTGTGCATGCAGATATTTTGAGTTTATTGGGATAAGGTCAGAGCAGCTGCTCTTCCTCAGAGCAGGGCATTGAGGTTGTACCAGGTGAAGACATACCCACTGGTTTTAGTCAGTGGGTTTGCTCAGCCTAAGTGTTAGATAGCATCTTTTGAGCATAATTAATTTAATTAGGGCTCATTTAGGCAACCACAAGCACTTTGCATGAGGAGACAGTTCCAGTACACTCAACAATACTTCATCCAAGAGAAACTATCAGAACTGCTTCATTGATTATTTTAAATTTTTTTTTCCCCTTAATTCTATAGTATTTTAAAAACTTGCATGTGGCAGAGTGCTTGAGTGCCCAACAGCCAAGCTCTGAACCTCAGCACCAGCCCTGGGGGCTTCAGCCTCCTCTGATCACACTTGATCCTGCTCTCCTTGCCAGCTTGGTGTCCCCTTATTGTCAGGACAAGCATGCTGGGAGACACAACATGGCAAAAGTCTTTCCATCATTTGAGGTTCCCTCCTGGAGGGCTCAGTGAGGCTGCCACAGCTGAGGTGCCATGAGGGATCTGGAGTTGGGTCCCAACAGAATGGCTTTCCAGAAACATCAACACCACCCCACTTTTGGAGTTCAAAATTGAGCACTTTTCTGGTTTTCTTATTAATTTTGTGATTAAAAAACCCCCAAAAACTTTCAAAACATTCAAACCAAACCAAAAACATTCAATCCAAACATTCAAAAACCAACCCAAAATGACAATTTGTATTCAAATTAATAATTTTCTGGAAATACCATCCATAACAGGGAAAACCAATCACTGATTTAATTAAAACCCTAGTGGAATTAATGAAATGCTGGTAGATACTTGAGTGTAATGATAGCAGAAACCCAGAAATACCTGCATATACTGATGGGCTTCTTTAATGGTTTGGTTCAGAAAGAAAGACAAAATGCCTTGCAGACTTTCCCAGCTGGTCCTGCTGGTGCTCACAAATTAAAACATGCTGCTTGAATGAACTGAACTGAGCGTCTCACCACGATTTCAATTTCAAGGTTTCACAAGGTGCTCAAGCAGGACTTTCTGCTCAATTAGCCTTCCTCCCTGCTCCCCTTTTCTGCTCCATCTCCAGCTAAGATCACACAGGGTTAAGGTGTAATTTCCAGGTTATTTTCTGGGAGGATGTGGAGACTTTTCCCCAATGCAAAGGAAAGCAGGAGAAGAGCCTGTAATGACTGTGGGCATCAGAAAGGGAAGGGTCAGTGCTAAAAACTATGGATTAACTCTGTTCTAAGGGTGTTCTCAGCCAATTCCTCTGAAAGCAGTGTGTGCTTCAGAAGGAGAGTTTTCCTGGAGCTTTGAGTTATGAGTTTTAAGTGATTTGAGGGCGAAGCAAGGTTTCTCCATGCAGCAGCCACCTCCTCAGCTGTGCCATCTGCACTGGCTGATCCAGATCTTGGCTGGGGTTTCTCTTCTGACAGACCATAGAGGATGTTTCCAGAAAGTGATGGACAAGCTGAATCGCAGGAGAGGAGCAGGATTACCTCTGAAAAGCTGCAAGCCCTACATTTGCACCAGAAGCAGTGAAGACACTCTGGATTTACCAATCTGCAGTCTGAGCAGAAGAGATCCATGGTTTGACTCTCAGGTGTGCTCTCTCATTCCTCAGGGTGAGATGTATTGTTTTGATATCACATGTAGCCTTTCTGCTTTGGTTCTGGAGGGTGGACAGCAGAGATGTTCCCAAGGCAGCCCCATGGTCCCCTGCCATTTTCAGACAGTCCCTGATGGATGCAGGGTTGGGTTGGCAGCGTGTTTGGGCACCCTGACATGACCTGGAGCTGCTTTAGAGGATGCTGGTGTGACAACTGTGCCTAAGAGGTGCTGTGGAAGCCTGAGTGAGGAGTTAGCTGGATGGGCTGCAAGAAGAGGCTGAGAGAGCTGGAGAAGGGATGAAGCAGCAGGAACCTCCAGTGGGATTTGTCCCTTTGCTGCCCAGGGTTTGGTGGCTGGAGCCTTCACCCTGGTGTCAGTGTCCCTGTGCCAAATCCTCCCCAGTATGTCCATGCCTCCAGGGCTGTGAGAAACACCCCAAGTTAACCTGTTACCCCAGAACCCTGTGCCCCCACACACCTCATCTGCAGGGACAGAGGGGCTGCACTCTGCCTACCAATACCCTGTCTGCATGACCTCAGGATCCTGGCTCTGGTGCTGTCATCCCAGGCTGCTGTGGGAGCTGCCATTACCTTCACTGCCCCTGGAGAAAGGCACTACTGGGAGCATATTTCCCATCAGCTCTTCTCAGCCTGATAGATCTCCACACTCTGGGATGAGGCAAAACATGGGTGGGGGTGTTCCAGAACATTTCAGGTAGAAAGAATTCAACTTCCCTCCTATTTTCTGCCGCTTCCCCTCATTCCAGGAGACAGATACACTCACAATTACTGCTAGATATACCATGAATCTTGGTAGGTTTTGACTAGACTTAGGACTCAGTCTAACTGTCTCTTACCCTGTGGCACAGCTCTGCTGGGGGGTTATGGCTGCAACCTCCCTAAGTGCACCCCCAAACCCACTGTTCCTCTATCCAACACAATTTATATCATGTTTCTGCTCTAAGGGAACTTCTAAGGAGGGCAGAATGGGACACAGCTTCGACAACTCGTTTTAGATGATCACTGCAGCAACAAAAACTCAGTTGCAGGAATTTAGCTCCTCTGTGCCATGTCCAGAGACTCCTGGATAAACTGGTTCCCAGAATATTAATTTCAGTGCTTTCAGTGCTGAGTTCAGGCTGCATCAGGGTGCTGGGAGGGTGGTGATGGCACTTGGTTTGCCCTGCCTGCCCCACAGACACCCCAAGCCATGAGACAGCAATGGGACAGTTCTGTCCCAGCAGCTGCTGCAAACCCTGGACAACCCTCAGCCTTGAATAGTATTGCTCAACATCTGCCCTGTCAGGCTGGAAAAGCAACTGTTCCTACACAGCATTCTGGCTTTCCCAGATTTCTGATTGGGAGTAAAATGTTGCATTAATGAGATTTGTTTCATACCCCCTGGTCACCATCTGCTTTTGGGCAAATAACTGGAGTGGGATGCCAAGAGTTAGTGTCCCTCTATGACATCATTTTACCACTGAAGGGCCAAAGCAAACAGAGTGAAGCTGTGAGGAGCTGATTCAGGCAGGGTTGCTCTGCAAGAATTTTTCCGTTCCGGTCACCATCGGCTGGCTTGGGTGTAAAGATGTGGGTCTGACGTTCCCTGAGCTCAGCTTTGCTCACAGTGATGCTGCTCTGCCTCTGGAGGAAGCCTAAGGAAGCTTGGATCTCCATTCCTTCTGCACAAGCCCTCTGCTGAGCTGGCGAGACAGTTCCAGGTGGGACAGCTCCTGTGTTAGTGCCAGGTGGGTGGCACTGCAGCCCCAGGGCACTGCAAGGGGCTGCAGGTGGTGTGCAGCCTGCACAGATCCCCTTGATCTGCAGCTGTTCCATGGGGGAGCTGCATCAAATCACTCCTTGGTCTCCTGGGCTGTGCCTGACCTTGGGACCATTTTCCTCCCCTCCTAGGTGGCAGTGGGGCTCAGTGCAGTCTTTTTGGGTTATCTGCCCTTCTGGTTCTTATCTAGCTGCTGGTTGGATGTGCTTTGTTGGGGCAATCTTAAGACAGCCAAACAGGACCAAAAAAAAAAAAAAAAAAAAGACAAACCCACCCATATTAAAAATCTAAAAATTCCTTCCTTTTTTAGGCAGTTATGTAGAAAATCGCTGTACCTGCCTCAGCTTAGTTACCCACTACATCAGTTTGGGATTTCACAGCAGCATTGGTCCTGAATTGCAGGGACACTGGGAGGAAAGCATTTGATTACATGCTGAGTAACCCATCAGGTGAAGGGGATTCCTCTGGTACAATGCAGGCTGGAATAACTCTTCTTTGCAGAAACCACAGGAACCAAACTCTGCTCACATTTCTTCTGCATGCTTGGAATAACTTGAGTAAATAGTTCTGAATTTTAACAGGCAACTTGGAGTAAAATTTGTCCCTATTTTCTGCTACCCATTCTGGAAATACTTATTTGATTAAAAAAAAAAGTGTCTAAAAATGATACCTGGGGTTTTGGTCAAAATTACACCTTTTCTTTTTTTCATCTGATGCAGCAAATTCCTATTCCCAGGAATTAGCATGCCAGGGCATGAGGAAAACAAAGAACAAAGAAGGAACTTCCAGATAAGGTGAAGCAGTTCAGCTGACAGGGAAACAGAAAGCAATAAATGAAGGAAAACTTACATAATCATCTCTTCCACACAAAACGGGTACCTCGGTTTTATTTCCAGCTTCCGTACATTAGAGAATCTTATTTTAGGACCTTTTCTTGAGCATTTGCACTTCACGCCTACAAGAGAAAGCATTTTCTCATTCTCCTGCAAAGCCTCCTGCATACCAAGTGTCCCTTCCCCTCCAGCCTCTGTGCATCCAGGAAAACTTCAATTTGCTCTTTCTAGCCTTGGTGGAAAAGATTAAATTTTTTTAATGCTGTTGAGCCTTAAAAGAGATTTTTTTTTTCCTTTGGTATATCCCAGAAAAAGGTAGTGACTCTCTGGGAAATATGTTTTAGAGCACTACATATGTTCCAGGACTTTGTAAATAGCAGATTTTTTAAAGTGCACCTGCTGTGATTAAATACAATTGTATTTAACAAAAGGAAATTAAATAATTAGAACTCGCTTTAAACCGAGCAAGCAAGTGCATGTCTGGGCTACTTTCTCATTCACTCGTGTCTCACTCGGACTTCGTAGGACTTTGAGTCATTTCTCCTTGCATGGATGCTGTGGTGCAGTTATAGGACAAAAGCTGAGCATTTTTAACCCTCATTTTTGTGCATGGCAGAAAACGCAGACTGTGCCACCACCTCACATCCAGCTCTGCTCTATTTGCCCTGAAAACCACTCTCAGTTTCAAAGGAGGTGCTTGAGCTCTATTCCTGAATAACGAAGAACGTGGCATGACCTGCTCCACTGCGAGCTCTTCGCCTTGCAGTGAAGACACAACTTTATCCCTTGTATTTTACCTCTACTTCACCTTTAAATAACCTGCAGCACCCTTACTCCTAGGTTCCATACATCGCACCTTTCTACCGTGCAGGGGATGGCTGAGCCCAAGCCAGGGCTATCAAGACACAAACGCAAATTACTGGAAAAGAGATTTACATGGGAATAAGCAGATTAAACCACTTTACCTTCGGCGCTGGCTAAGCACATCGCGATGAAGAGCAGGAGCAGAGCTGCTGTCAGGAGCTTCATTGTGAGACAGCAGGTACCCGAGGAGCCGCCTGGGGGTTGCGGTGTCGGTTCGCTGTGGTTTGTGCCCCGGTGCCGTGTCCGGGGCTGGATGAGCAGGGAGGGCACGGCGGAGCGGCTCCCGGCGGAGCGGCTCCCGGCGCTGCTGCGCTCTGCCGCCGCCTCCCCTTCTCCTCCTTTAAAGCGCTCCCGCTGCCCTCGCTCCCGGCTCATTAATATGCACAGCAACTCCACGGCTCCCTCCGCTTCCTCAGCCCCGGCGGGGAGGGGGGGACCGGCACCCCGGCGGGGGAACATCCCCCATCCCCGCCCCGCACGCCCCGCAGGGAGCGCAGGCGATGGGGCGGCTGCTCCTGCCCCTGCCCAGCCGGGACCTTTCCCATCAGCGGAGGGCTGTGGGGAGGGTGATGCGTGTGTTTGTATGAGTGGGGCTGTTAGCTGGAAACCATCCGCTTGTGAGCGCTCCAGGGATGCCCGCGCTCCGCGGAAATTCCCATCTACCTTGGAAATAAGATTTGGATTCTCTCGTTCTCACCTGGGAAGTGGTGTCACCTTTTGTCACGGATTGACTTAAATATTAATTTTTCTAGCTAAAGGAAAGTTTAGTGAATCAAATGAGAAAAGATTCCTAAAAGTGTTGTTAGGTGTTAGCATGTGGAATGCTTTAGGAAATAAACTCGGTTTATCGTTGCTTTAATGAACATTCGAACGATATTCTGTTCCATGAAGAACAGGGTAGCAGCACGCAGGAACTTCATGGATGTAAATACGCGTTCCTCCTCCCTTGCAGAGTCTGTTTCTGATTTCAGAAACAGCTAAAAGAGCATCTTTGAATCCAGATTCCAGATTTTTGTCTAAATGAAACGGGTGGAGATCAGAGTGGGGTTTAATCGCCTTCGCAGCAATGTATTCCAAACGCCAAACGCCTCTGCGGGTCCGCGGTTCATCGCAGCCCCGCTCACAGCCATTCCCGTTATTAGGACCGACCGAAAGCAGCCGCCCTGCCAGCCCAGCAGCGCCTGGGGAGAGCTGGCCACGCACTCCCAGCTCCACTTGCATTTTAAGTTTCCCACATGGCTTCGTTCCTGCCGGCTCCCATTGGCAGCGGCCATCCCGCTGCGTTCCCGGCCGGCTGTTGGCAGGCTGCGAGTACAGCCCTACCACACACAGGCTGCACGTTGTGCACAGGCAGCTGCCGTGCTCCTGGCCCTGGCTCCATGTGGGACGTGCCGACATCGGGGAACAGCCTGCCTGCCCTGCCTGCCCTGCCTGCCCTGCCTGCACAGCCCTGCCTGCCCTGCCTGCACAGCCCTGCCTGCTCTGCCTGCTCTGCCCTGCCTGCCCTGCCTGCACAGCCCTGCCTGCTCTGCCTGCACAGCCCTGCCTGCCCTGCCTGCTCTGCCCTGCCTGCCCTGCCTGCTCTGCCCTGCCTGCACTGCCTGCACAGCCCTGCCTGCCCTGCCTGCACAGCCCTGCCTGCTCTGCCTGCTCTGCCCTGCCTGCCCTGCCTGCTCTGCCCTGCCTGCACTGCCCTGCCTGCACTGCCTGCTCTGCCCTGCCTGCTCTGCCTGCCCTGCCTGCACTGCCTGCACTCCCCTGCCTGCTCTGCCTGCTCTACCCTGCCTGCACTGCCTGCCTGCCATGGGGAATGCCAGGGGCTGCGCATCAGGGACAGTGCTGGGGGCACTGGCTGACGTGGCACGGAGCTTTTGGGGTGAAAGGCCTGTTTTGGGGCTGTGAGGCTGCTGCTGGGGAAGGTATGGCATAGTTTCTGTTGTGCTTTTGGTGTTTCTGCTGCGCAGCTCTAAACCAGCTCCAGCAGCTCTCATTGCACCCTGCTAGGAATGGTTTGTGGGCTGAGCTATTAAATGCCAACAGGACTCAAGAGAGAGGTTTGTTCCAGAGCTTGGGATGAAAATGAGCAGCTGAGGTATGGAAGGTCTCAGTTCAAATCTTTTAAATATACTCCCATTTTCCTTTCACAAAAAAACCCACCCCCAAATCACAAGGAGGATACAAAAAGCTTTTTAGGAATTACTATCAGCTGGTGGTGAAGATGTTCATTGGGCACGGGGCGAGCAGGGGGAGGAGGGGAGAATGCTGAAAGGCAGCCACATTCAGGGCTGTAATCCTTCCCTGCTGCATCTTAGGGTAATTCCCCCATTGCACCTTTCTCTGCACTGTGTGTAGGAACAGCTTCAGGGAGAGTTGTGGAAGGAAAAATCTTTTCCCCTCCCCCTCTGCTAATAAGAATTTAGGTGCAGCTTTAGCTGATGGCAATTTGAACTTTCTCCAAACCAGGGAACTCATGTACAGGCTGGAGAAAAATTAAAGTAAATTCTCTTGCTTTCAAAAAATGAATCCCACCTTCTTGTATGACTCTTCTCACACTGAAATAACCAAGTTTATTAAGTATGGAATAAGCAAACTGCTGTTTTAGTTGCAAATTTCATGTAGAAATGAAATTTGAGGTGTGTGTACACATATGGTGACTCTCACTGTGTGCCCAAGCAGTTCAGTGTCTTTATGCCAGGCACTGTTTCTGACAGTAATTATTTCTGAGAGCTCAAAGGTGCCTCTTGCCTGGTGTGACAGATTTTGGTGGCCATGTACAGCTGTCTCTGACACCTGCTCTGTCTTAAAATGACAATCACAGAAGAAGGAAAACATATATGAGGAAAAGGAAACATATATGGAATTCACTACAGTCTTGGCCCAAAAGGAACTCTGATAATTCAGATATATTTTCTTAGTGCAATCATATGCTGAATTACTCAGCATACACTGCTGTGCCTGGGGTATCTCCAGCAGATCTGCTAAGCCTCACAAATGTGTTTTGACGAGCAGCCAGTGCTCCACAGGCTGTGGAGGGCAGGCCAGGTGAGCACAGGGCAAGTGGCTGAAGCATCCCTTTCAGAGCTCACAAAGCCACCCCCTTGCAGAGTAATTGATCAGGGCTTGGGTTTGCCCCACACAAAAGAAGTGTTTCAGAGCAGACACGGTCACCAGGGTCCTGCTGTTGTCCTTGGCTCTGCAGATGGGACATGCTCAGAGAGCCATGTGTCCCCGGGGAGCATCACTCTACCTGTGCACAGAGCGTGCCACCTGCTCCACCGGGCTGATTACAGCTGCTGAAAGGACTCTCATTTCATCCCATCCTCTGATCTTTTCAGCTCTCTCCCCCAGCATAAGGCTCTTTAGAAACCCAAGGCTGAAGCCTGGCTTTGCCTCTGAGGGTGAGACCCAGAGGGACCAGGGTGCCACCCTGGAGGGCGATTTGTGACAAGGAGGGCATGGGTGAGTGGCTGTCTCCTCATAAATAAAAAAGAAGAGTTTTAGCAAAGGGACTACCATTGAAGCAAAATCCTCACCAATTTTGTCCACCTGGAAGCTGAAATCTCACATTGTTCAGTGCAATGTGTAGCTGAGCTGGAGCAAAATATTTGTGCTTGTAGGCAGAGAGATAACCCCCAAATGCACGATGCCCTGGAATGGGGCAGTTAACTCCCAAAATAAATTGTTGGGGTGGCAAAATGGGAGAGCTCCAAAAGAGCTGTTAAATCTGCCAGGGCAAGGACATTTGTGTCTTTGTGCTCAAAACAAGACTGGGTGGGGTCTGACCTGATCCTAGGTGAGGCTTTTCCTCCTGCTGTGAATGTACACAACTTCCTGAGCCATCATACAGTGTCCTTTAGGTGTTCATCTGCATCCCAAGGACCAGGATATAGAGTATTACAGTCATCCCCATTATTAGAAATATTTCAGTATTCAGCTGGAATTGGATATGCTGGTTATTTCAAGTGCAGGGTAATCTATGATTTGGATTAGCTGTCCTTCCAAATATCATAGTGTTTCATAGAGGGAAGGTGAAGGTGTTCATCATGGTGAGAAATTTTTGCAAAGTGGCCATGAAACTGAAGCTACTTATTGCTGTTCAGGAAATTGTAAATGGCTCATCTGAGTTTAATGTCTAAGAATATCCCTATCAGCTCAAGGAGAAGATTAAAATTAGTAGTGGCGTGACAAAATCCCTGCATATCATCTCAGGAATCTGGAGGAGGAATTAGACTTAAATGCTCACTAGAAATTTCAGCATGAAGGTGGAGGTGTACAGAGGTGATGTTGTATGCATTTATTTTTTCTGGGTCCTGCACTTCCTTTTTTATGTCTTCTTGGTGTTGTAACCATTCTCTTTAAGCCCTCAGCCCTTGCAACAGAGGAAATATAAAATTTGATTCCAAGCTTGAAGTCAGGGGTGAATTGCCTCAGATTTTGGGAGGCTGTTGCAAGCCTGCTCCTGCCGTGCTGAACTTACTGGAGGATGTGTTGCAGCCTGGGGTCAAGCCCATGTTTTCACCTCTAGTTCTAAATAACCTTTTTCTTTCCTCAATAGTCCTCAACAGTAGTTGTGTCATCCTTGCATGTATGTGTCCATCCTAAGTTGAAAGGCACAGCTTTGGATTTCATCTTTGGTCTTTGGAAACAGGAAATATTTCAGGGAAAACAGCTGTGTTCCCTTCTGTGGAGTTTCACAATGGATGAATTCTGCAAAATAAGGCTTGTATTGTTGCAGTCGCTGTGTTCTTTTGATATTTTCTTTTTATTTTTATTTCCATAATGAGATTAAATTCTAGACAGTGCTTCTTCTCTTGGGAATAGTTTTAAGGCAGCTCTCTTCCTAAACCTAAATTATTCACCGAGGAGGATTTTTTGCTGAGATGAGAACAAGGAGGTCAGATCTGGGGCTGTTGTCATGGCTTGGAGCTCTTTGAAGCTCTTTGTCATGAATCATTAAAAAGGGCTGCAATAAAATGGCAAAAGGGAGAACTGGCTCTTTGTGTAGGTGATTTGAGAGTCACTTCTAGATATGCACAAAAGGATTAATCCCAACTGTGACTTTTTTACATTGAGAAAATAATAAGTTGTGTTTAATTTCCTACTGACTCATTTCCTTGCGTGTTACAACTTACCATTGGTTTTTATGTGCAAGCACAGCTTACACTTTACACAATTTTGTTAATAGGCATTTCAACTGTGAAAGGCTGTAGGTATTTATTTTGTGCTTAATCATACAGCAAGTTGGGTGGCTTTCTTTGCCATCTACCCCAATGCTTGATGTAGTGTAGGGGGAATAATGTGAGGGTCAGAAAGGAAATGTGTTTGATCTGACTCACATTCCTGACAGTGCTGGCCAAAGCCTTGAGAAGTCTCCATGGTGTTTTATGGGATGGGAGACACTTGGGACAAGGATGGGGATGCCATGAGCCCTGTCCTGGTTTGTGTGTTCTCCCTTTCCCAAGTGTTTTTTAATTCCTTAGTGAGACTGAGAGAACTGGGGTGATGACATGGTGTTAGTGCCCAGGTGTGCAGTTAGAACATCACAGCACTGGATAAAACATTAGCAGTTGGATGGAAAACCCTTCATTTTGTCCCTGGATTGGAAACACACTGTACCATCCTGATTTGCTGATTGCATCTCCATTTGTGTGGGGTAGTTTTGGGTCATCTGTGAGTGCCAGCTTTCCCAATGAAAGGCTTTAAGAGGGGAAGAGGGTGTCACTGTATGTAATGGATTGCAGTCAGCCTCTCTCTGTGCTATTAATGCCTCTTCTCTCAAAAGGAGTGGCTCTGCTGCCAAGCCATCCATATTCAAAAGCACAGGGAATGTGGAAAACTGAACCACAAGGTGTTTTATTTTTGCAAGACAATAGGACCACATGAGATCACCACCTGAAAAGTTTCTCATCCAGTTCCAGGTGAGCACTTGCTCAGGTGGGGAGCTGTGACAGCAATATCCACAAAAGTTCAGGCATGAAAAACCCATTCCTGACACTTCTCCTTTCTGCAGCTTGTTAAAACTGGGCATAATTTCAAACATTTGCAGGAATGTGCTTCAGCATATCCACTTCCAGCACTGGCTCCATGGGATGAGAGTCCCTTAGGAGAGCTGGTGAGCAGGACCCTGCTGAAGTGTCCACATTGCAATGGTTTAATGGGCCTTAATATGGGGAAAGTGAGCTGTGGGGAGAGGGCAGCAAGGGTTGGTGTGTGTGTGTATTTACCATGAGCACAGCCTGTGTGCCCTGCTGGCACTCTGGGTGCAGGGTGATGGCCACTGCAGTAGTGACCTCAGATCCAGGAACACATTTGCAGCTCTTCCAGGCCTTTTGCAAAGCCCTGCAGTGAGGGTCTTTTCTGTTGTCTTTCAGAAGAGCTTTTGAAGCAGAAAGATGAAGGTATAAAATGATTGATACATATGAAATGGCAGAGGCAAAGCCATGCAGGGTGTCAAATCACCTTTCTGCTGCACCTCAAGTCCTGCTTTCATAACCCAGGGGTATCATCCAGGCACAGAGCTGCCCTGGGGATCCCCACAAGGCAATGACTGGGAAGGGGTGACAGCCACTCCAGGGAGACACGATTATTTTGTGTATTGATAGAATTGATATCGATGTGCTCTATGGTTATTCTCTCTGGTGGCTTCTGGAATCTCTTTTTTTTTTTTTTTGGACGCGTGGCTTTATCTTTCCAAAAAAACCCAACACCCAAAAGTCTGTGGGAGTGTGGATACAGCACTTGGTGGAAGATCTTCTCAGCAGCCTTTGAAAGGTTTGTTTTTGTGCTTGTTCCCAGTGACTGGGAGATGTTTACATTTGCCCACAGAGTAACCACAGCAACAAAACTGCCCAGCACCAAGAATTGAAGCCATTAGATAAAAATGATCATATTGGAGTGATTAGGTATCGAGATAAATCGTCTCAGCACCTCCCATGGTGATGGGCAGGAGTGCCTGGGGTGTCTTTGCAGGGGGGTACATGCAAGGATGGCAGTGCCAGGGCCAAGCACTGCAACACTGACACTGGCTTGGCACAAAGCCACAGCATCTGTAGGTGCCCACAAGGCTCTGCAGGGCTTCTCCCACCCCCTCAGTGCTTCCTGTAATGTGCAAAAATCCCTTGCAAGCTAAATGAAGCCCACTCTCCTGCAGACAGGAAGGGTGCTCCCTATCTCTGTTCATTTTCTGCTGAGCTGTGTGTTAGTAATGATGGGAATTTTTCATATGCTGATATTTTTTTCCTTCCCTTGGGATAGAAAACATATGTAGTGTCTTTAAAAATAAATAAAATTAATGGCTTAACAATACAGACTTTGAATACATGATGGAACATTAGTAGGCTGCAATCAATCAAAAAAAGATCTTTTTCTTCCGAGTAATAAATATGTTAATTATTTTATCTACTCAGATAAAAGCTTAATTACCATAGCACTAGGGAAGTGGGAAGAGGGAGGTAGTTATGCATAGTGTTCCTAAGAAAATCAGTTCATTCTGCAAATAAACCAGTATTCTGCAAGCAAACCAAGAGACATCCCACTGCTACAGCCAAGCTGTGCACTTCTGGCAGTGGTATAGCAGTAGGGACTCATTTCAGGCTGGAATTGCCCACTTCTCTCAGGTTTTTCACCTGGTTACATGCTCAAGTGTGAGCATGCCTTGCCACCCATCTCTTCTTCATGTGTGGTCTGGGTGGGCTGCAAAAGAGCAGGGCCAAGCACTTCACAAGCCCACTTTGCCAGGGAATATTCTGGGGTTCATCATTCCCTAGGAGCAGGGTGTTTGGCCAGGCTTGCAGATCATCACAGGGAGAGACCAGCAAGGGAACAGCAGGGACCCCCTCCCCATTCCACCTGCTAGCCCCTCTCTGCTTGGCCATGCTGACTGTGCATTCAGCAAGAATAGCTAAAGCACAGAACATTCATGCTGTCATACCCCTGAATAGGTAGAAGTGAACTTTTGGGGTTTTTTGTTAACAGCCCAAAAAGAATGACACGAAGATGTCACATTGCAGAACTGATGTGGTGAAGAAACAGTGTTTTTTTGTTGTGGAAATTAAATGACAAATCAGCTAGATAGCAAGAGAGGGCTGATAAAGTCTTTGAATGCCAAGAACAGTGATGGCATGGGGCTGGGACTGGGGGCTGGTAAACTGATGGTGCAGCCCCTGCTCTTTGTAGGCTGCCTTGGGTGTCTTCCCCAAATCCAGGGCTTTGCTGCTCTCACTCTTGAGGACAAAAATATGTCCGGCTTGTGATTCCTTCCAAAGGCCTTTGGCAGCCTCCCCTGGCAGTTGGCTGTTTCTGAAAAGGCAGGCAGCTGTTGGGAAAGTGATTTGGAGGCAGAAGTGGTGCTCTGGAGCCCTATGCTGCAGGAGAGGATCAGCACCCAAGGTTGTTCCCACTGTGGATGGGGCTGGCTTTGTGCTGGCAGCTCATCTTTGGAAGGAGAAGATGGGTGTGAAGTCCCCCTCTGTCCTTCTTCATCTCCTATGTCTGTTCAATGCTCTGTCCCAAGGAAAACTCTGGAGAAACCAGCAGCCAGCATTTCTTTTGATGCCTGCTAAGGATTATGCAAGTATCTGTCCCATTGCTGAGAGCTCCCCAGAGCTCAGTAGCTTGGAAGAGAAGTCTGAGAGCAGCAGGATTTTCTTGTGGATGTGGCTTTATGGATAGTCTCAGAGATCAGGGTGCCTAAGAGTTAACATGAATTTCAATCAAGAAGACATTAAGAAGAGCAGAGGGAAAACAGATTAGCTGTCCTCTTGCCTTGCTCCATAGGATGAGACCATGAGAGAATATGATGAGATCAATGGAAAAAATAAAAGGAAATGAGAAATCAGAGGAATCGCTGCTTTACAACTTATTTCATATGCTGAATTGGGAAATTTGCCCTTCAGGGGATCAAATATTCTCTTATTTTTTTAACAGATTTGGATAACTCATGACTGCAAGGATGAAACCCGTGATGGAGACTGGTCCCCCACAGGGATTCAAAAGGAAACAATCCATTTCAGGTACAGGTGGTGGCACAGTGCTGGAGGTCTCCTCCCTTTTGCTCTCAGAAGCCACCCAGAGCTGTGTCATCTGCCAGAGCATGTTCCCACGGGGCTGGGTTGGGTTACTGGAGCTGCAAGTCCAGGGCCAGAACAGCCACACCAGGGGCTTGCTCTCAGCATCTCAGGGAGGCTGAGCTGCACCACCTGCCCTCTGCAGGCTGCTCGTGGAGCAGTGTGCAGATGCTCAGAACCAAGGCAGAGAAGAGGATCTCTGTCCTTCCCTCCCAACGTTTCAGTGGTGCTTCGGCAGTCACAGTCCTCCTGTCTTAAAGCACATCCAGCAGATCCTTTCTGGGGTGTCAGCTTAGCTGTGAGCCTTGGCACTTTGTGTCCCAAGTGATTTGCCCCAGAGAAAGAAGTACTTTCTGGGAGTTGTCATTCCAGCAGTAGCTCTGGTTCCCGTATTTCCCTAGGGCTGTGATTTTGTTCCTTATTCTTTTAAAGCGTTTTGCTGTGCCCACTCTGTAGCTCCAGGTAATTGCTGAGCTCTGTATGGGTCATACACTCCCCATCTTCTTCTGCAACCACCAAGCCTCTGCCCAGGTGGAAGTCAATGGGAAAACTCTTGCCCTGGAGGCTGAAAATGAACTTTCCGTGTTCTTGGGTAAATGGCTCCTTGGGGCACCAGCAGTCTGTAGCTGGTGGTCGACTCCAGCCAGCACTTTGATGAGCAAAGATTGAAGGTTTTTGCAGCCACACACCGCTGCCAAAGTCACCTCCTCTTTGGGAGTGCACAGACACTCCGGTTTTCCTCCTTCCCCGATGTACAAGCCCTTGGTCTGATGCCCCGACCAGCTGGCTGGTAGCAGGCAACTGCTGCCAGAGGCTGAGATGAATGATTTGTCCTTGTGCTGCTGTCAGAGTTTCTTGAGACTGATGTCTCTCTAATGAGCATCTTTACCTTCATAAATTCTGCATTAGCATTTGTATCTCTGGTACTTTGCATTTGTTTGCTGGTGATATCTGCTGGATTAGGCAGGTTTCCCTTCCAGGTGTCTGAATGGGTTTTTCTTTCCCCCAGCAGTGACTTTGGCTATGCAAGGCAGTGTCTCTTCCCCTTGGCACAGTAAACTTCCCATCGATATGGCACTTGGATGACAAAGGAGCCACATTTTAGCAGTAAGAATACCTTGGCTTTAACAAGAGGCAGTTAAACTTCAAAACTGGAACTCCCCACGGATACAGAGAGCAGCAACAAAAAAAGCTTTTAAACAGCACTGCTCTGTGTGTCTGCAAGCACTGGGTGCCAGCAGAAAGGAGGCCAGCTCCAAACAATCCCAGCCTTGCCCCACACTCGGCTTCCAGACTTTGAATGTGTTTTGTTTTGATATCTTATACTTGAGCATTTCTGTTCTAATTGGGTTTAGAGCCTGGCTTGGGAAAGGCTGTTCTGCTGCATTCGAATGCAGCTGTGCCCCTGCTCCTGCACAGCCCACCCCTCTGCTCCAGAGCTGGCAGGTGGGACGGCCTTGCAGGGTCTGTTTTTGCCAAGGAGATGTTGAAATTATTGGCTGGTTCTTCAAAGGTCTGCCGTGCTTCTTGATGTTCCTCACCGGAGCGGGGCAGCGGAAGAAAGTCTCCTGGGAAATGCTGTCTGGAAGTGAAAATTGAATTCTTTAATGCTCTTGAAGAGCAAATAAAGTTTCTAAGTATGAGAAGCAGCCCACGCAGCCTTTAGATGTATTTGTACCCAAACAAACCCATGTTGTACCCAAAGTATTAATTTCTTTAGCACGTAAATTGCTCCAAATAATTTATTGGGTAAGGCTGGATGCAGGAAGGAAAAATCCAGGACACGTCTGCCTTTCCCACAGCACTAGCCTGATCTTGTATCCATGATTGCACTGGTTGGTCAGGAGGGTTATATTAGATAAGAATGTTGTTATTAATTTGACTTGTATGTGTAGGACTGGGTGGCCTTGTTTTTCTTAAGGAAAGCTCTTAAAATGGTCCAGTTCAAGCTAGGGGACCTTCTCCTTACCCTTCCATTCAACCCTGTGATTAGGTCCAAGGGTGTTTGAGGCTTCAGGGTGTTTCTCAGAATTTTCTCTTTTGTTTGTTTTGTAAAGTATGGATGCAGAAGCAGCAGCCATTCACAGATGTAGCATGCCTATGTCACTTTTAAAGCCTGTAATATCAACTTTCATCCCCTCTGGGCTGACCTCTGTCCACTGAGTATAACACACACCATTTCCATTACAGCCCTGTGCTTCATCCCTGGCCTCATGTGTAACTTGGTTGGATGTAACACTTGGAGTTGCAGAGAATCTGCCTGATGAGACTAGCTGGCAAAAAAGGTGCAGTAATTTCTTTCTTGATGCCAATCCTCACTGTTTTAAACTGTGACATGTGCTTCTGTCTGCACAAATCCATCTAGAGCTAGAGCATGATAAAACAAGTTGTCCTTTAGCATTCTTTAGCTTCTGTTCTTTGCTGCTAGGAGACAACTTTCACACACATCTGGGTTTACACTTATGGAGAAAAGTTGGAGTGGAAAGAAGCAAAATGACAGCTGTGGTGCAAATTGCAATAATCCTGATGACTGAGGCAGCAGTTGGGTCTGCTCCTGCATGCCCAGACCATGGTGGGGAGATCCTAGCCCTGCATCAGCCCAGGGAGCCCAGCCCCTCAAGTCCACACAGGGCAGGACAGGCCAGGAACGTGTTTTAATGTGCTTGTGCTTCAAAAGGATCCTCAGGTGCCCTTCTGGCTTCCTGGCAGGCCCAGCTCTTGCTTTGGATTGCTAGAATCATGGAACTATAAAATAATTTCATAGGTTGGAAAAGCCCTCTAAGATCATCAAGTCCAACCATTTCCCCAGAACTGCCAAAGCCAAGTGGCATCACTAAACCCAAGTGATGCATCTACACAGCTTTTAAATCCCTTCAGGGATGGTGACTCCACCATTTCCCTGGGCATTTCTCTCTCAGCTGCTCCTCACCAGACTCGTGCTCCAGCCCCTGCCCCATCTCTGTTGCCCTTCTCTGGGCATGCCAAGATCACTTGGTACTGCTCCTTACCAGGACTAAAAACGAGGTGCAATAGAAACAATTTCTTGTTTAGATATCAATATTCACCTCTCTGATGTCACCATGATTAATCAACCTTGCTTGAAAGCTGACAGAAGCCCACCAAGCAAAAAAAAAGAAAAGGAGAAGTAGACATAGCAATTTCCCCTCCCTAATTTTCAAGGTGGAATTTGCTGGACATGAATTGATGGGACTGACAGGGTATTGCTCATTGTTTGGGGAATGTCTTGAACAGTATAAACCACGTATGAGATCTTCAGGACACATAAACCAGCATAACTCAATCAGCTGAAACTCTGCTGTGGAATATTCTGGTTCTTTTCAGTGCATACTTCTAACAAACTCACCAGCCAAATCTTGTGTCTTCCCCTAATTCATTCAAGACACTCACTATAAATCACCCTTGATTCTGACCCATGAAGGAAACTAACTTGACAAATCCCTTTCTGTTTTAATTTTTGTCAAAACATTGTTTATGACAATGGGTAGGCTGCTGATAGCTCTGGCTATTGTTGCCCAGGACCCTGTGGGTTTGATAAGTGCTCAGCTGGAGTCCATGTGGATATCTTTCCTCAGCTCTTTGTTTCTCATGTTAAGACTCGTGTCTTAGAGTGAGGAACCTGATTTATTAGAAAACAACATATAATAGAGTAAGACAGATGTCAGCAATGTTAAATACCTCCATAAATTTTGCTTCTCTAGAGCAGATCAAATGTGCAGTTGTTTGAGGCATGGTGAAGGCATCCTGCACTGAGGCAACATTTTAGTAACCTGATAACATGAGCAGTTCTTGCCATGTGCTTACAGAAATGAGGTTGTGGGATTGCACTGTCACTCTCTTCTCCCCCAATAAATATTTCACCTTTATAGATATTTTCAACTTAACTTGACAGAGGGCTTATACCTGATGGGTTGCAGGTGACAGTGCTGGGCACCTGTTTCTGTCTGATTATTTCTGTCATGTTGGAGATGTGAAGGTCTAATATTGGCTGTGCACATGGCTATTCACCTCCACAAGAGTTTGAAGTAGAGCCTGTGGCCCTGCCTGAAGCTCTCCTTTAGGGAGTTGGGGGATGCAGGCACTAAAAAGAGCCCTAAGGGATTTTTCTGCATGCATTTGTGCTTTCCTGCCCCTACAGAAGAATTTTCTTCTATTCTTAGGGTGTTGTCCACTCTATCTCTCTTTGCTTGTCTCAACCATGTCACTGCCAGGTTGTTGAAGCTCCTGGGGCTGTTTCCAGCCCACACAATGCTGGGCTGGCAGCACAGAGCCTGGGGAAAAACCCAGCCTGGAGCACAGCCTGGGGCTGCAGCTTTCCATTCCCAGGTTGTGGTTCAATGTGGAAAATGTCTGCTGCTCACTTGTCTTGCTCTCTCTGCCTGTAAATTAGCAGTGCCAATTAGTGTCCAAAAATAGGTGGAGTGTTAAGGACTTCAAAGATTGTAAACTATTACATATATAAATAGATTATCAGAATTAACATGAACTGTCCTTATACGAGTAAGCATTTGTTTTACAAGACATAGGTTTAAAATATTTTAATATTAATACTGTTGGATTATTCGGATTATATTAGTAATATTTAGATTCACTATTAGGAAACATTTCTTCATCTAAAGGACTGGATTAGGATGTCCAGGGCAGTAGTGGAGTCACCATCCCTTGAGGGATTTAAAACATACACATATATAGCCCTTGGGGACATGGCCTGGTGGGGAGTTGGCAGTGCTGGGTTAGGAGCTGGACTCAATGGTCTTAGAGGGCTTTTCTCACCTAAATGATTCTATAATATATGATTAAACATATACATATGCAGGTATTGTTGTTCTGTTCCAAAGCACATGTCTGGGTTTCTTTCCCAGTGAAAAACAAGGTATGTGGGGACAAGGAAGCAAAGGTGAAATGTTTTTATCAGGGCTGGGAAGTGCTCCTCAATCCTGTACTATGAGTTTGTGGGGACAAAAATCACACCATTTGATTCTTTAAAAATAACCACAACTCATTGAATTTGAAATTGTTTAAAGAGGGTGAAATGTGCATAATCAGTGTAATAGCCTCAATAAACCTGTTGACCCTCGGGCATGCAGAGTCAGACTCGCTGTGAGTTTGTCCCCCTGAAACGCAGGAGCAGCAGCTCCTCTGTGCAGGAGGCACCAGCCAAGGAAAAACCTGCTGAGGGTCAGCAGAGAGATGAGAGCCCCAGGGCTCAGTGGCTGCTGACAGCCATGATTTATCTCACTCTATTGTAGGGCAAGAGTAACTGGCCCCACACCTCTGTTTTCATCACAGCCTCATCCAACTTGTGCGTTTTGTCGCGCTGCCAAGAGCTGTGCGAGCCCCTGCCGTGCCTCCCTGCCATTAATCACCAGAGCTTCCCCTGGGCTGCCCTGTGCTTCCTCAGAGGCCAAACCCTCCCTAGCACTCACATATAATCTTGTTACAGCTTTTACCTGTCTGCATGATCCACTTACCAGCCAATAAATCTGAGCAGGGCCAAAGAGTGGGTAACAGTGGATTCTCTGGTTCCTGGTGTTGATTTCCTGGCCTTGGGCTGCGGCACTCAGGCAGTTTCTAAACAATCTGCTTTTGCACTGGTGCTTAAAGCAAACCCCTCGCCCCAGTTCTCCCTGCCATGAACCTGGGTAAGGTTTATTCTCCAGGCAGCACCTTGAGATGCTTCCTGTGCACCCACCCTCCTTCACTCGCTGTCCCGTGGGTACCAAACCACTCTGCCCTGAGCCTGGGCATGGCCAGAGCAGCCAGAGCAACCTCAATCCCACATCTGCATCTCTGAGCCTTCCCATTTTCTTTGCCTTGAGATATTTTTTTCTACCTTTTGGGACAAAACTGTGAGAAAGTTGAGTGTTTTCTATGGTGAAAAAAATCCAGGTTAGTGGGGATTTCCATGACCTCGGTCAGCATGCTTATGCTGAGGCATCAAAAAACTCCCTCAAAACAATCAAAGCAGGAAAATTCAACTCTGACAGTTTTCTATGAGCTGTAGGTGAGCCGGGAGCTAAGATTTAAGTGGCAGATGAAGGAGTTTGTTGCAGTAGTTTTGAAATATGGACCTATAAATCTCCAATTTTCTACATGCACAGCCCAGCATGTTCCTGTATATTTATTTTGTTAAATGTTAAGTGGTTCAGTTTTCCTGTGATTTTTTTCTCATTGGAATTTAATTCAACATAAGCCCTGCTACTTAGTCATTTTGTTCATATTTCTTCATTTAGATGCTTGTGCAGGGAAAGGTTAGGAGCAATCAGAAAATATTGGAAGCAAAATAAATGTTCTCTAATCTCTCTTCAAGCCCAGACTGAAATGTTATTAGTACTTCTGGGCTTGTCTGGATTAGTTTCTTAAGAAGCTGAAGCTGAACAGATCTAACTAGATTATTAATTTAGTAAAACACAGCCTCTCCAGGGGCTGAGCCAAACGAGTATCGTGCTGCTTTGTTTCTCTCCATGTACTCATGGCTTCCATGGTGGATTTGTCCTTCTTTAAACCAGGGAATGATGTGAGCAAAGGGACTGTGAACATCCATCTTGTGGGCACCACATGGCAGAAGTGGGTGGAGGGCATCTTCATCCTCTTCCCTCCTCCTCACCATGCCCCTTGCTTTGTGTTTGAGTTAAGAAATGTGGGCTGCAAACAGCTCGTGTCTTATTGCCTTTGCAGCAGTGTCAACTTGAATCTTAGCCTATGGTGATGGATATTATTACCCTTTTCAACCAGAGTAATTCTTTCATTCCTGTGAAATCTGCTGTCATACTTTATCCAGGGAGGAGATACTGATACAAAAAACCAGGATGTTTTATGCAGTGTTTGAAATTACACCCAGAGTTGCTCCTCTGGGCAGGGGAGACATCTGTGAGCAAGTCCAAAGGTTTAGTGGTTGGGCATCTGGGGTTTGAGATACTGCACCCTTCCCAAGTCACCTGTGAGGAAGAGAGCTGAGCCAGGAGCAGTGTGGGAGGAGTGCAGCACAGAATTACCTTTTGTAATACAGGGGCACAGGACATACAAAATTGAGCTTACTTTAAATGGAAAGTTTTATTTCAGCTTTTTACCTGGTGCATACATAACCGAGAGAAGTCATGGCACAGGGCTATAAAGGGGCTGGAAAAGGAGGTATACTGACCTGTGGAAATGGGGTTATTGGTTACTAGGGGTGTTAGTTGTGATTAAAGCTCCAGAGAGTGCCCAGTGAGGGATGTCTGGGACACTGCTGAACTGTGTTCACCTGCCACTCCTCTCCCTTCCCAGGTCAGCACTGTGCCTGATGCCCAGGGAGGGGCTAAAAGGAGGGATTTCTCAGTGGGGTCCTATGCAGTTATTCAGCCCCTGAGCACTACTTAAACCCCTGGGATATAAATATATATTGTAGCCTCACCCATCTCTTGAAGGAGGGCAGAGGAAACAGGGCATCACCCAGAGAAAACAGGTGATGAGCAATGTCCCATGATGCCAGGGTTTCCTGAACCTGAGCTGTGTTAAAATTAAAAAAAAAATCCTTAGCGTGGAGGCATTGAGAGTTAGTAGTCAAATATTTAATAAACAAGGAAGGGATAGGACTGAATGGGTTTAGTGGAGTCCATAAGTAAGAGCAAACTGGCTCAAGGCTCCCTCTTTCTGTAGGAGACAGGTGAGCACCTCCTGCTCTGTCACCCTGGGTGCTGCTCCAGCACTGCCAGTGTCACCCAGAGTGCAGAGTGGCTCTGGTGTCCTCAGCCTGAGGAGAGCCAAGCTGTGAGATGAGCTGGATCCTTCCTCCTATTCTGAGTGTGGTTGATTGCAGCATCTGGTTGTAAGTGTGAGACTAATTCCTTGTGGGCTTTAGTATTGGTGGTAGGGAAAATA
The DNA here is from genome assembly GCF_029582105.1 of Oenanthe melanoleuca. Classification (NCBI taxonomy): domain Eukaryota; kingdom Metazoa; phylum Chordata; class Aves; order Passeriformes; family Muscicapidae; genus Oenanthe; species Oenanthe melanoleuca. The sequence goes on along the minus strand of NC_079347.1, from coordinate 11,742,356 downwards.
TTGTATTTTGTGAGGTTTCCATAAGTGACACCTGCACTTCAACAGCTGAAACGCCCCGAGGCAGCTCATGTCTCATTACTTGAGGGGCTTTTTTAACCCTTTCCACAAGTCTGGCTCCTGTGGCTGATGCATGATGGCAATGTTTGGAACTTAGGGCTGGCCTCAGCTGGGAATGGACAAGATAAGACTGAACTTAAGTCTCTCTCCTTCCCTCCTGGATAACTCCTTTAGGATGGATCAGTTTTTGGAGGTGTCTCCCCTCATTTCCTGTTTAAGGACTGTGCAAAGATATCTCAACTACCACCTTGCTTTTGTGTGAAAAGTCTTATATTAGGTTCTTCACAGAGCCAAAGTTCCCACTGAGCAACTATTCAGTATGTATGAACAGGTTAAAATCTCAGGGGTTTGGGTCAGGTAGTGGGAAAGAAAACCTGCTCACATTCAGTGACAAAATACTTTCACAATTGCAATGGATCTGGAAAAGAAAATAGATTCAAGCTACTAAGGAAGAAATCAGGAATTTCTTGCTGAGATCCAAATAGCCTGGAAACATGAAGCAATTTGTCTCTTGTATGAGGCATACTCAGAATCAGCAGCAATAAGTCTAAGCAAGTTGAGGCAAACAGTGAATTTTTCTTGGTTCTTTTTCTGTTCCCATAATTTTTGATAGGAAAATGGAGTTTACACATAACCCTGACACTGTTAGTTTTCTTCCAGCTGCTTTCTATTTGTGAAAGCGTGTGTGTCATATTTATCTTGTACTCTTTAAATAACCACAATTTTATTAGTTACTCCTTATAACCTCTCTAAACATAGCACTATTTTGGGAGGAACATGACAATTTTGCATAAGAAAATATGAAGTGTTATATAAAATGTGAAAGGAAGGGAAGGCAATGGTGATAAGTGGAGCTGAGCAGAATGTTTCTGGAGAGTTTTGTGAAGGAGAATGTCCCTTTGCAAAATCAATATTTGCAATGGGCAAATTTCATTGCTGTGAAGTATTTTTAATTTCCTTTTGGAAAAATTAAATTCATTTCCTAGCCTTACCAGAAAGGCACTTCTCAATTCTCTTTCTGGCAGGAAGCAATGTAGATAAAAGGTTTCTAACCAAGCATGTAAAAATACTAAAAAACCTTCACCCTAAGTGCTCCTAAAATTGAATTGGATTATTACATATTTTTTATTCATGTTTTACTCCATGTCTTAGCGTAGGATGAATATTTTTTAACCATTACACATTTTTGTGGGAAAGGACTTCCATATTCTTGTGCTAAAATAAACAAATAAAGATGCTCACTAATTTCCTACTTTTAATAATACTACCTCTGTGTGGTAACAGGGTTGGATTACACACTGGTCTGTCCAAGCATTTAATCATCTGTACAGCTTTCAACATACAAATGAACTCAAAAATCTTTCTGTGCTTAGAGCATCACAAAATGCTTACGTGGCTGATTTTTGCCCCAGTCAGATGCTTTTCTGGTTCAGACAAAAATGATGTGTGGAAACAATGTCTTAGTTTTTGCCTCCCCTTAATATTTCTGGGCATGATAATGGGGACATTGATGCTAATTATGCAATAGAAAGATTATTGTCCAGTTTGAGACTTTTTGGATTTGTTTTTTCCTTTGATTTCTAAACAGGCTTCCAGAAAAATACATTGACAATGCTGAAGGTATTGCTGTGATTCATGACTTTTTTCTTCATATTTTCCAGTAAAAAATGCTTAATCCACTTAAGCCCCTTCAGAATTAATTGGCACGCTTAGCAGTTTCCAGTAATAAATATTATTCCATCTGTTCCATTGTTTCCTGCTGAAAAGTTGTTTTGATTTTAATTTGTTTCTGATGGTTCCCCCAGCCTCTGTTTGGGGAAATGGTTCCCTTTAAATTCATTTTGTTTGGAGCCCGAGTGCGCCGGGGCTGCAGCTGCCGGCGTGGCATCCGCAGGGATGGCAGGAAATGCATCCGCAGGAAATGTTCCTTGGTGTGGCAACTGGTGGGATATCAGATGGTGAAGGGCTGGAGCACCAGCCCTGTGGTGAGTGGCTGAGGGAGATGGAGCTGTTCAGTCTTGAGAAAAGGATGGTTCAAGAGAAACCCGACTGCGCTCAGAGCTGCTGGAAAGGAGGGCGGGGAATTGGTCACTCCACCTGGCAACCAGTGACAGGACAAGGGAAAAGGTTGCACCAGGAGGGGTTCTGGTTGGATATTAGGAAAGATTTCTTCACTGAAAAAGTGGTTAAACACTGGAAGAGGCTGCCTAGGGTAGTGGTGAAATCGCCATCCCTGGAAATGTTCAAAAAATGAGTGAATATGGCACTTTGCAGCATGGTTTATTGGGCATGGGGGGTATTCAGTCAAAGGCTGGATTTAATGACCTTGGAGGTATTTTCCAACCTTGATCATTCTGTGAATCTTTGAGTTTCTGTAGGCAACAGCAGAGCTGAGGTTTGTCATCCAAAACTGGTGATTTTGGAGCAAAGCAGTTGTATTTGCACATGGTAATTTTCTGAACTTGTATGTGGCTCTTCTCACCTTTGTGCATTCCTAATTTCTGGGTTAGAGTATGGCAAATATTTGCTATCCTGCTTGTGAAATATTCACAACTTTTCATTAAATGACAGGCACAAGGTGTTGCTGAGTGTTTTCCTTGTTAAAATGTTGCAGGGATGACAGTGGGATGTGCTGTCCCTCACTGGTGACTGCAGGTTTCTGATGGCATGGGGGCATGCCATAAATCCAGTAATTGGTGAGCACATTTCTAGTGTTGAGAACCACAAGTCTCTTCCCAGAGAAAAAAACAAATCACTGGTTGGACACAGCTTTTAGTTCTGACAGCTGGGGTTTGATTACCTGAACTATTCTTGAGCTGTATTTTCTCATTCATGAAAATGTGTAGCAATCACAAAGTCACTTTGTAAGCATCTTCCTCCATGTGAAAGTTCTGCTGCAAACTTGAGTTGCATACTGGTTAACTGTGGTTCTGACTGATTTTATATTACTACTTTGGATCCCAGGGCTTTTCTCAACTCGCCTCTGGAGAACTTGAAGCTGGAGTAAAACATATACTTTGTATGGATGGTTTCCTCCTTCTGTGTTAACATTTAATTGTATTTCCCATGAACACACCTTTCTGTGGAGTTTATTTTCATCTCAGGATTTCTCATGAAATTGTGGATTGCTGAGAATGTGCTTGGGCTGCTGCAGGCTGGGAAGGTCCCTTCACTTTGCTGAGCATGGGGGCTTCAAGTACCAAGACAGGCAAACATTTGCTCCCTGAACCCAGAGGAATCAGATCTTCTTCCACCTACCCTGGGCTCCCAGTCTTAGCACTGCAGCTCTCTCTGATGATTTATTTTAAGTCAATTCCTGCTGGTGGTGACAGGTGACTTTGGGTGATCTGTGTGTTTAATATAGCAAGCAGAATCCATAGAGACTGTTATTTCTTGAGTTATAGATTGATTAGTGACTCCTATGTCATATGGTGCACAACTGGTATATAGATTTGAGCTAAACCACACACAAATGTATTGTCAGCAATCCATTTCTAAGAATTTGCTCAATATTATCTTTTCCCTTTACATAATATCACACAGCTTAAGCTATCAACGTGGCAAAAAATTTGAGGCATCTACTGAGGCTATTTTGTATATTTTTTTTTTTTCTGGGGTCATTAGAAGAAATTAAAAGATGGATGTGGGAAAATGAATTGAGAATTACAGACTCCTACTCACCTGGATGACTGTTCAGCCAAAGCTGTGTGGCTGTCAGGGCTGTGCAGATGATGCTCGTGTGCATCTCCATCCCAGGAGCAGCTGCACTGTCCCTGCTGGCTGCTCTCCATCCTCCTGTGGTCCAGGGGCGAGCCTTGGACATTGTGTTACCGAGGTGCAGGGTTAGTCTTTCCCACTGAACATCTGGTCCTGCTTGCTGTTCCTTACCTCCATCCAAATTTTGCAAATGTCCTTAAGTATTTTGGAGAGCCCGTGGCTGTGCAGGAGGAGAAGCACCTTGATGAATAACACCCTGTGCAGTGGAGCAGCGGAAATGGTGAGGAGATGAGGCGAGTTTCAGTGGGGAAGACAGAAGCAATCCAGATGAGGACTGGGAGGAGTGGGATGTCTGCAGATGGGCCAGCTGAGCACTGGGATAGCCCATTGCCCATGGAGAGCTGGAGAGGTTTCTAGGATAACTGATGGGCTTTGGGAGCAGGGAAAGAATGGAGCCAAATCTTAAAGTCAGATGAGGAGAAAATGAGTAACATCTGCTGAGACGTGTGAAAGAGCCATTTGTGCTCACTGCAAGCTGAAGCCTTTCTCCAGCAGCCACCACGGGCCAGCTCGCTGTCCCCACGCAGGCTGGCTGGCTCAGGGGCCGTTAGGGATGATTTATGTGCTCATTACAGCCACAGCTCTGGACACTGCCCTGTGCCTCTCTGGTGTGTCCCCCAAGACCCATCACTGCACAGGGGATCACTTCACCTCTGTGTATTCATGGAGAAAAACCTCTGTCCTGTCCCAAGGCTGCAGAGGGGTGAGGCCCTGGGGATGCTGCTGCTGTGCAGTTATTAGTTGTACTAATGCTCATAAATAACAGGCTACTGCCAATCTTTCACTCCTGACACTGTGGGTCCACAGAGCTGCATGTCCTCTGCATCTCCCTCTCCCTGCTGATGTAAGGGTAAATTTCCCCTTGACTCTGATGGGGCAAATAACTCCCCCTGATTCTCTAGCTGGTCCCTCTGCTATTTTAACAGATCAGCTTTTTGCCTCTAATTAGGCTATTTTCTGCAGTGCAGAATGTGGTTGGAAATGCTGGAGCTGGAGGTAGCAAACAGTCCAGAAGGATTGCACCTGTGGTTGCTAATCAGCAACTGCTTCAGTGAGCTGAAATTAGGAAAGCACACAAAAGAGCAAGCAATTTTGAAAATGAGGATGAACATCCCAAAATTTTTAAGAACAATTATGTTTTCACAGCTGTGCTGGTTGCCCCAAATGCATAGAAATCAAGTCAAAAACCAAACTCCTTTAACTCAAAGAAAATTAACCTTCATAGTTAGACTCAATGAGAAGTAAACTTACTATCCCTTCAAATGAATAATATAGTCTTGAAAAAAACCTAGCAGCAAGATATGCTGTAATTACATTCTTTGAATTGAAGTTTGTCAGTCCAAGCAAAATAAATAGAATCACAGGCAGGGCAATAGATATATTATACTTGGAGTAAAATTTGGCCCTGGTATGTTTATGGCATGCTGAAGCTATGCCAGAGTTAATCTACTGTAATTGTGTCTATTACTAGATTCTAGTATAAATAAAGGAGACAACCTGAGAGCTATTGATATAATTTTTTCATTAACATCTTGTTGCCACCATGGAAGGACTTGGCCAGATCTCATTTGTCAGGAATCAGGCCAAGAGTTACTGAATTACCCATCAATTGAGCATTTTGCTTTGAAGGCACACACTGAATGTACTGAAGGTCTGGAGGGGAGCACAGGAGCCCTTCCCTTTTTATCTGAGGGGCATTTGGGGTGGTCAGTGGGTGCTGAGGGGCCACAGCCAGGTGGGCAGGGATAAGGCTCAGAGTTTGCTCTGAGGGGATTGCAGGGGGCTGGAGTCAGGCTGAGCAGTGGCATCCAGGGAATGCAGTCCCTCTGCACCAAGGTTTGGCTTGGGCTGGGAGCTGAGTTTAGTCTGAGCTCTTTCCTTACTCTAAGGCCATCCTTTGGCTAGCAATGCTGAGGGTTAGTGTGTATTTCTGATAAAAAGCACTCTACACAGTGATCCAGGGCGAGAGGAGCTGTTTCTTACCCAGGAGGGAATTAATCCTATGGGTTTAACCTTCAAGCAGGCTTTTGAGGGACTCCCTTCCCCTCAGTTCTGCCCTGCCTGCTCTGACAGAAGGGAGACAGTCTGTGGCTTGCTCCCATCCTGGTCAGTGCCTCCGTGGGTGCCTTTCTGTGGATACCCTATGAAGACAGGATTTTTGACTGTCTTTAAGAGGCATCAGCTCTTTTTCTCCTTTGCTACCTTTCTGGGGGTTCCTGCTGTTCCTTTCCTTCCTACATGCTGCTTTTGGATGCTCAGAGGTTTTCTCTGGACAAGTCTGCCAAATTCCACACTGGCAGCAAGGTTAGGAGGGGTAACTGTCTGGTGATGCATCAGATTTGATGTATTATTCTGAGGGTCTCAAAACCTTTTCAAAGCACAACCTAATCCTGTGCCAGTCAGTACACAACACTGTTTTGGGGGTGTCTCAAAATGAAGCTTTAAGTTCATGCAGTTAATAAAGATGCTGGGGAATAGGGTGAATGGAGCTCTCTGAAATCTACACGTCACTAATGTAACAAGTAGAGAAAGAAATAGTTTTACCCACATTCCTAAAGTTATTAAGCAACAGAAGTGGAACAAATCCTCTCCTATGTTTGATACAGTTTCCCTAAGTGACTATTACTTCTTTCCTTGCATCCAAAATAGGAAATTATCAAGATTATGAAATCTGAAGGAAATAGAGGAAGTAAGTAGGTAGGGCAGGGTACTGAGGAAAGGTTAAATCCTTTAGCTAGCATTGTCTCCTTACATATAACATGAAATACTCCAGATTTGATCATCTGCAGCTTATTTTGTGTTCTTTACAGTCCATTGTTTTCTCCATTGGAAAAAAGTTTAATTTTTTTAGCCAGTCCCTATGTGAGGTCAGATGTTCATCAGTGTTCTCCCCTCTCTTTCCAAGGACTGAGTTCATTAAGCTGTTTCCTGGGAACTGTGTTCAGGGGAGACCCATTCATTAAAGGGCTCTGTGTGGTGAGGAATGAAGGGTTTAAAAGTATTCCCCTCTCCATTAATTTTGTATGTATTAAAGTCTGATTTCTGGATTCAGCTCGTGCTCCAGGGCATTGCCCAGGTCACCCTGGCTGTGACAGTAGGCACTTCCCTGTCCCCCAAGGACAGGCTGCTGCATCCCTTACTTTAGCAAGCACCCATGCCCTTTGCCTGGGGAGTTAAAACTCAGATCTGACAAAGCAACTGCTCCACGAAAGATGAAAAATGTTGGTGGTTCAAAGAACAATTGTCCATCTGTGGATTGATCACTAATCCTTAGTCTCCCTCAGTTGGTTGATGGATGGCAGGCCAATTATATCTGCTGTCCACTGCCTTCTCCTTGAGTCCTGGAAAAAAATCCCAACACAAATTTACAAAGCTCTCTATCTCACCAACAGCCTGAGAAAAATGGAGAGAAAGCAGCAGAGGCCACAGACATCAGGAAGGATTTGTTCTTGACTCTGTGTTGATGTGGTGTCCATTCCCTGCCATCCCACTGACTGATCTCCAGCTCCATTACCAATCTGGAATCAGAAGCTGAGTCCTCAGGCTTTTTCCTCCTGCCCTGCAGCAAAGGGAGGGAGGCAGCTTCAGCAAAATGCCTTGGCCTGAGGGAGAGCTCATGGCAGGAACCAGAGGGAACAGGATCCTGAGGAGCTGTGCTTACCCCAGGAGTTGGCTCCAGCAGCCAGGCCAGCAATGCACGTGGAAAATATGCAAACTGGGGAGTGTCTGCTGGCTGTGGCTCCATTTGTGCTCTGGACCATTATTTTCTCCATAAGCACCTCAATAAAATACCAGGTGCTGCCAATGAAGAACTTTTGGTCTGCTCTGAAGGACTGTGAGCTGTGGTGTGAACAATGTGCAAACCACAGAGTGAGACTGGGTGAAGCTGGAGCTGTGCAGCCACATTTTGCCTTAATATATGTCCTAGGAGCCTTCAGGGCATTTACTTGGCCATCACTGGGAATGGACCATGAGAGCTTGTTTTTGCTGCTAGCAATGGTGTGGAGTCCTTGGGTTCACTTCAGGAGAATCAAACTCTGACTGCAACTAAACCCAGGATTTGCCACTTGGAGAACAGATTTTCAGCTAACAAATGCTGCATGTACACTTTAAGGTTCCTTAATTTTATCTGCTTTGCTGTACAGTAAACAAGGTTTTGTTCCTGTTTTCTTATATAAATATTTAGAACCAAGTTGGTGGCTACTGGTTGAATGTGAATGTTTGTTGTTCCCAGCATTTTTGGACATGATCTACCAAAGATGTACATGTGGTTCTAATACACAGTAACTTTCTACTGCTGGAAGGCCTTGGATTAAGATCAGCTCCAGGAATTGCTTCTACAAGGAAAGAGTTGGATGGGCTTTTGTGTGGAGAAGGTTGTTAATCAGAGGTTATTTCAATAAAGATGCTTGTGAATAGGATTGTAGAATGGTTTGGGTTGGAAAGGACCTTAAAGATCATCTGGTTCCAGCCCAGGTTGCACATGGGGACATGATTGTAATGATTTCAGATTTCCCTGAGTGGGTGTAGCAGGGATATATGTATAAATACACCAAATTTTCTGTAGATTTTGTAAAGGTTTGTGTCTCCTAGTGCCTCTCTGTTCCCTTCCTGCCACAGTTTTGTGCATCAGTGTTTTTCCTTTATGCAAACTGGATGAGCAGAAGTTGTGTGTGAAATGAATCAGCAGTAGCCAGCAATGTGTGTGGGCTACTGGCAAAATGCTGGGTGCCAGATGAGGTGAAACAGAGACTCCCTATTCTCCTTGAGCAAGGAGAAGGGAAGATGCCATCATCCTTCAGGAGTATGAGCAACCTCTCTCCATAAAACCAGTTTACTTGAAATGCAAACAATTATAATTTAACAAACCGTATTCTGCCAGGAAATAAAATAAAGATTTTTCCTGGATTTGCTAGCGAGAAAATGAGTAGAATTTATTTTAATCTTTACCAGATTTCCCAAATTCTGGAAGAAGAGAATGGAGCCTGCTGTGCAGAGTTGGTGAGGGGCTGGGAGATGATGGCACCTTGGCATCTTGTGTATGGACTGTGGTGCCACCAGTCCAGCCTGGCCCATCCCTGCCACTGTGTGCAGGGTGAGAGATAAGGTGGAGAGCATCTTAAGCCAAGCTTGAGTACTGGCAGCAAACATCATGTTCAACTCTTATTTCCCCCTCTATTTAGTGGGAAAGTTACAGTCCCAGCTTTCTCACAGCATTAACCCTCCCCGGGCATTTTGTGGGATGGCAAAGTTTGGCAATGTTGAACTTGTGTTTTAAGACTGTGTGGCCTCACGTGAGGCATTTGAAGTCCTGGGAGCCTGGTGAATCTGTCTGGTTGTGCCCTTAGCATTTGACTTGTGAGAAAGCCTGGAGAAGGGTACAAGTCTGCAATATATGGAAGTAGAGTATTTGCATCACCATCCCCAGTCCTCCTCAGGCTGTGACAGACATAATCCTGCACCAGCAGAATGCAACAGGCAATAAATTACACTGTGTATAGAAGCAGTTCCTGCAGTTTCCATAACTTGTTTGGGCTTGCTCTGATTGTCCACAGCCTCTCCACTACCCTGGCATGCTTGGAAAATACCTGTTGTGTTTTAAAAGGAGTGTCTGGAGACAAGAAATGAGCAGTGTGGAGATGGGAATTCATACATCATGTGTAAACTGGTCTTTTTACTTTCTTTGTTTTGCTATTTGTTAATGGACCAAAAAGTACCCTTGACAACAGATGGAAAACGAGTCCCAGTATTACCAGGGGCTCCAGTGAAGATCATGGCCCATTGCACAGGAAGGATGAGTTCACTTCCAGAAGATCTTACAGTCTAATTTAAGCCAGAAAACAGAAGGAAGGTAGATGAGGAGGAGGAGGGTGGGGGAAGAAGAGATAATGCCTCCAGGAAAGTCACTAGGGAACGCATGCCTTCCTGACTTTTATGTCTTTTAAAAGTATATTTTCTCTCTCCTGTTGGGCTTTGAACCTTTCTGAGTTTATTTAAGCTATTGCAAACTTGCTGACTTAGGGAGCAAATGAGCCTTAGGGATCAAAGCAGCTGGTATTGTCAGAGGTATTCAGGGTGAAATAACACTTTAGCAGAAGGAGAGCTGAGAATAAAAAGAGAAAGAAATTCCAGCTTGATTATTTTGTTCTCTTTTGCTTTTAGCCTCCATCCTAGCTTGATCCTTTTCATTTGAACGGGTATTAATTTTCTTTGTGTTTATTCCAACAGCATAAATATTTAACAGAGTTGAAACATGAGATTAGTTCCAACCTGAAAGATTTGTGCAGGGTCTCTTCCTCACATTTGGATGACTCCCACATTGCAGGGAGGAGCATCTCCTGTCTCTGCAGGAGGAGCATCTCAAGCTCTATTTTGAGTTAATTTTCTCTTTTTGGTCTTGTTTGAGGCTCAGAAGAGATAAGCACCTCGCCCACTCCCAGTCATTCCATTGCTATTTTCTGGTGACATAGCTCTGGGTTATCAGGGGGACTGGGGCATGCAGGTTCATGAGCCTGAATGCTCTTTCCTACCTGCAGCAAGCAGGCTCTGGGCTCAGGAGCTGTGCAGAGCATTAGGCATGGAAAAATCCAAGCAAAAGTGGGAAATGTGGGTTATGGGTGCAAAATGAGGATCAGTGCAGCTATGGTAGAGTCACTTGCATTAGTTTTTGTTATGCAAGCAGACTGATGTTTCCCTTCTCAATTGCTTTCACTCTTAAATAATGGAGAAATACAGAGTAAGGAGCCTTGGCCACTGATTTTCAGGGTGCTAAAGTGAAAAGTAATGGAGATTGCAGTACTTAGATCTCTGAAAATCAGGCCATACCATTAAAAGCCCATATATCAATTTAGGTGCCTAATTTCAAGCCCACAAAGTGGGGAAAAAATGAAGGAACTTAATGATGGTGATGTTAAATGGCATAACAGTTGGTAAAACTGGAGATTGAAACCAAAGCCTGTGAGATATCAGATGCAGTCTCTCCTCTGGGACAATGCAGGTTTACCAAGGCAATCAACAGTCCTGTGGGAGAGACCATCTCCAAGGTCTGCACAAGCTCTCCTACCTCTCAGTGGATCAGAGGAATAATGAAAAACAGTCAAAATTCAGACACCCAGGCAGCCTCATCCACTGCTCATGGACAGAGCAAAACAGCTCAGCCACATCTCACAACAACTGAGCTACATCTGACGTGAAGCTGACAGTGCTTAAGTGGATTAATTAATTAAATACATCAAAATGTGGAAGAACAAAAAGCACTTCAGACAAAATGCAAAGTGAGAGATGATCTAAGGAAGAGGCTTGCATTAACTCCTAAGCTCTACCCGTGGAAACAGCAGTTTTTGCAGGACTTTAGAACTCATGTAATTAGATGGTTTTGCTGAGCACAAAAGCTCAAGTGATGCCAGAGCCCATCAGGGTCCCCTCCTTGTCTTTTAAATCCATTTCTGCCCTGGGAATGAGAGCTGCAAAAGTAGCTTAAAATATTCATTACCAAAACTCATCATGCTAGCCCCAAAATGTTCATGGTGATTTTCTCTGTTGGTTTCAGTGGGGTTTGGGAAGTTGCCAGCTGTATTATGTGATAAGCCACAGCCAGTCATCAGTGACAGAGGAGCCACACATGAAAGTGTAAAGGGCTGTCCATTTTCCTTATCCTTCAGCCAAAAAAAGGCCTTCAAAACTTATGTGCTTTGTTCTAAAATCCTTTTAACCAAACAACATTTAAATCTGTGTCTCACAAGTGTGATTTCACAGCATTAATATGACACTGCCATTAGCATGTAGAAGTGTATGTGACATTCTGGTGCATGTATTTATAGCAAAAATGGGACAGATTCACAGCTTGTGTAAACCACTGAGTGCCTTTTTTGGGTCTCCTCTGATTTATGCAACCTGAGGTTTTGAGGCAAACTCAGTAGCCTGTTCTTCAGCCACTTTTAAACAGATTACATCAAAGAATATTCTGTAGTGAGTCAGAGTAAAGACACAGCAACTTTTTTCTTTTAGCTGAAAGAACTAAAATATTGCTGGAAAAATTGATTCCAGGCATTTCAAATTATTAGGCTTTTGTTTGTTTTCCTCTGCAAAGGGAAGGAAAACGAAGTATTATTTATTTTACTTAAACCCTTAAACTACTTATTTCAAGAAATGCTGAGAAAACACATAGGCAATTTTGGAAATACTCATACTTCTTTTTAGAAATGCTGCCAAGTAAATATGTTGTTAATATATAATTTAAAAGTATTAATCTATTTTTGAGAACTCTTTTACAAAAGTCTGAGAAAAAGCCTCCCCACTGTGAATGAGAAGCTATTTACTGGCTGTTTCAGATCACTTTGGGTTGAATTCTGTATATGTTTGTTGTTTGGCTTTACTTGCTGTTTAATTAATTCATCTCATCTCAAGCAGACCTAAAGTTCAGTTTCCAGCAAATTCATTTCATTGTGTTTCAACAGACAGGGCATTAATTACTTTAGTCTTTTGAAAAAGAATTTGGACTCAACCTTTCTAGACAAATGTGGTAGAAATTTCACCCTTAACCAATCCCAACCTGATCCACTCTGTCCTGTGAGAGGGAAGGAGCCTGCCTGACTCTTGGCTTCCTCCTTCCCTGAAGCAAGGCCTGACTAGAGGAGTTATTGGCAATTTCTGGTCATTTACTCCTTTTTGCAGAGTCTGACTCCACACTACAGATGCTAAGGCACAGCTGTTTACCATTTTTTACTGGTCAATCATGTGAATTGTCTCCTGGTAGATTGATTTTTTTTTTTTTTTTTTCCTTATTTTAGGTCTAACATTTTTTTTGTTTGTTTGTTTGGGTTTTTTGTTTTTTTTCTTGTTTTGGATTTTTTTTTTTTTTCATTCTCCTAGTTAGTCACAGTGCCTGAGAAAAGACATGGAATGCTCCAGCAAAGGATGTATGTGTCAGCTGTGGATTCCTCCCTGTAGGTGAGGAGGTGTCTCAGCAGCTGTGCTGCAAACAGGGGCTTCTCTGCTGTGTGCTCCCCCTGCTCTGCCCACATCCCCTCTCAGACCTGCCTGGTTCCTCCCCTGGGCTCCTGCTGCTCCTGCCAAGGGGTGCTGGAGCTCAGCATCTTCTCTGCCCATGCTGGCAAAACATGAGAGGTGGCAGTGGGAGTTTCTCCAGGCTTTTGGGACCATTTGGGAATCATCATTTTCCAGGAAATGTGTTTCAAATGTGGTGCTTCCTCCAGTGCTGCAGAAGAGCCCTGCCTCTCCCCTGCACCCAGCACTGCAGAACACCTTCCACCAAAACTGCCCCAGCCCCATCCAGCCTGGCCTTGCACAGTTTCAGGGATGGGGCAGCCACAGCTTCTCTGACCAACCTGGGCCATCCTCAGAGGGAAGAATTTCCTCCTAACATTTTTACTAAACCTCTCCTCTTAATTTAAACTGTCCTATCACTATTTGCCTTTGTAAATAAAGCTCATTCATGCAAAGAATTTTTCTCTCTCCTATGGTTTAGCTACAGAAAATCAGATTTACATCATCTTGACAGAGAGCAGAAATTTGGTTGCTATTCTCCACAACATATCTGCATAGTCTAATATATGCCTGAAATTTCTATGGAGGCTGATACAGTTTTCTGTCAGCCTCTGATGGTAGCCACACCAAAAAAAGAGAAATGTTTTGAAAGGCTTTTTTTGGTGTCCTCTTTTCTTGCACCCCCTAAGTGAAAACGAGCAGATAAAAGCAAACAGATGATGTTTGCACAGTCTTCCTGAGGCTGGGAGTGGGTCTGGGCAGTGAAGATTTTCTCCAGATCCCAAGTGCTCTAATGGCTTGCAGGTATGCTGGCCATGGAAGCTGCTGCTGTGGCTGTACTGGGGGCAGCTGGCTTCAAATCAGGGCTGGGAACTGGTTCCTATTCCATATAAATTAATTTCTCCCTCCACAGAGGGGCTCTGTGCAAGTGCAGAAGGGTTCATGACATGGTGAGGGTTCACTGAAATGGATGAAAGGAGACTATGAACAAATTTCTGCATTCTTCTTGGGCATGTCTTCACAATTCCTCATTTCCTACTATTTTAACAGGTTCCCAAATATTTACTCATCTATAGAGTGTTAATCTCCTGTTACCAGCTTTTCAAGTGTTTGTAACTGCAATGTATTTGTAAACTGCTCTCCTAAGCAATGACAGCCTTGACCAAAAAGTGATTTAAAAATAATTTCTTCATTAAAAAAATATTGTGTCAAACAGATGATAAACAGGTGGTAAGTGGAGTTTACTAAGGCTTTGGTAAACCAAAGTCTGATTTACCAGTGACAAATAAAAAAATAGTTCCAGCAATCCAATGAAATCCTTTGACAATGCTGGGGTGACCAGGGCACCAAGATAAGGGTTAAGGTATTAGATTATTTCTGAAAGAGTAAATGGGATTGTCCTTTCTGTTCCATGAGACAGGTGAGGATGGGATTTAGGAGAGGTAATTATTCCATTTAAATTACCGAAGACAAGAAGTCCTGGCTGTTACATCAGGCTTCCCTGATCTGCCTCTGCTTCTCTTGGTTGCTTTTCTGCCCACAGCTCTCATTTGTGAGGCTGAGGCAAATTTGGGCAACCTTATGGTGCCTAAATATGGCACTACTGATGCATGCATTGCAGTCATGGGGGTCAAACCCATCCAGGGCTGCCCAAGACGTTTATCCTACATCTTTGAACTTTGTAGAGCAGCTGGAAGGTTCTGTCCCTGCCCAGCCCAGCATGCTGTGACCATGCTGGGTCCCCAGTGAGAGCACAGCCAGCTCCCCCTCTACAGCAGCTCCTCTCTGAGTCCTTCCTCTGAGTCGCCCTGGGTGGTGCTCAGCCCTTCTGTGTGTTGCAGAAGAGACTCTTTGCTCAGTCTTGGGTAATTTTCCACTTTCCAGACCCTCCTCCATGCAATAAATTAAGTCAGTGTGGCTTCCAAGCTCAGCTCCTTGTTGGCACAGGGACTGTGTTGCTCCATCCTGCTCCCAGCCCCTACCCAGGGCTGGAAGTCTTCTCCAACGTGGGGGATCTGAATGCCCACACCAGGAACATGCCACATTTCCTTCTGCTAAAAACACAGCCAGAAATCATGAGTTGTATGTCACCCCAGTCCACTGAATTTCACACCAATTTGCCTTTTCTTTTTAAGCAAGGAACATCAGACATCCCAAATGTGGTAGCTCCAAACTGCCAAGAAATCATAAAGTCACTCTCTGTTTTGTGCAGTGCCTTAGAACAAAAAAAAGTTGCTAATAATATCAACCATTTAGCTCTTACTCCTTTGTTTTGCTATTTTAGTTTTAATCTCCAGTCTAAAATCCCTGCTGAAATTGCTTACCCTAACCTGGATGGAAATTCCAGGAACTGCAGAAACCACAAAATTGTCCCACTGAATACAGGGCATGTTCCTGGGAAGACCAAAACAGGGAAACAGTGTGGACACACAAAAGAAGAAAAATCCTGGGAAAAACTGTCAGTGAGCAAATCTTCTGGTATCCATTAAAAGAAAATAATTCTAACCAAAGGAAGGGGGATTTTCCTGATGTGAAATGAAATAAACATCCAGAAATGATTTGTGTGCGTGTTCAAATTTAAATTTAGAATTTTATTGAGTATGTTGTTCAAAGGCCCTTTTCTTCCCAGGGTAGTTTGGCTATAATCTTCTCTAGAGAAAGAAAACCCCTGCACAGCACACAGCCTCACTTTGCTCAGCCCTCACCATGCAAAAACCACTGCTGGGACAGCAGGCAGCAGACCTTTCCCTTTTTGGATTGCTGCTGTGCTCCTGGTAGATGCACAGCATCTCAGAGTTGAATTTGAGGATTTCAGTGTTAGGCTTGTGCTGAAAATAAATATAAATGGTCATGGGACAGGAAAGAAGTGAGGGAGATCCCTGCCTGATGCCCTGCCATGGAGCTGGGGGATATCCAGGTTGGAGGGTGCTCAGTGTCCAACTTTCAGACCAGTTTTCCATTGGAAATGATGCTTCAGCTCTCCCAACTTTGTGATTTTGGGGCTGGTTTAAGCCATCAGAGAGTGTGTAAGTCCCCAAAGTGCAGCACACCAGCAGCAGAGCTGGGGTGGCACCAGCCTGCCCTGCCCTGGCCCTGGGGTGCTCAGGCTGTCCTGTTCTTTGATGTTCCCTCTCTAAACCATATTCTTGCAAATTAAGTGCCCAAGGGCTCTTCATTTAAGTTGAAGTCCAAAAACTTCTGTGATCTATTCCTCTTAGGAGATCAGGTTTCAGACAGAGCTGTCTGTATGGCAGCACTTAGGTTGGATACAGGTTTTTGAAATTGCTGCAGCATTTTTTGTGCAATTATATTAAAGAAATTATTACAAAGCAGTTATTTATGAAAGGTAAGTTTGTTCATTGTTGAGGTTTTTTATTTCACTCACTTCTTGATTAAAAAAGGGACTTCTGTGCATCTTGAAATACTTTCCTGAGTAAAGAGAAGCTTATACTGAAACATGTGTATGCTGTGCTCCAAAGTAGTAAGGCTGTGGTCCATGCAATTAAAAAAAAGACATTGTTTGTTAAAATGTTTGTGTTTTCTGAGCACAATGAAGACTCTGTGCTCTTATTTTAGTCACAAAAATAACCATTAATTTCATCCTGGTCCTACTCCAAGAGTGAAATCAACTCAGGTCTGTATGATTAATTCAGTGTGGGATCTGAGTAGTCGCTGGGATCTCAGGTGCTTTTTTCCTATCTCATACAGGTTTTAATATTCACATACATTCAACCACCCAATGTTCCTGCCTGCAGTCCCAGATTACAGTGTGCTCACTGGAGACCTTCTTTACTGAGCACCATGGTATTTTAATGGTGCATGAGCCTTCATCTTAGCATTTATCTCCAGTAATAATGCAGTTTCTCTCCTTAGTTCTTCCACTGATTCTCAGTGGTGGCCAGGAAGAGTCTAAGTTGCCTTTGCCTATAAACCCCTTTGGCACATGGGCAGGCATCAAGTTCACCTGTGTGGAATTCCCATGGAAATTCCAGCTGGGAGGACTAGCAGCATGACCATGGCCCCAGCCTCTGCAGCAAACTTCTTGTGTTGTCTGAAATGCAACATAACCTCAGAAATAAAAATTTGGCTCCACTGATCACGATCCAGATGGAAAAATTCAAGCTGGGGGCCGAGTTTTGACCCAAGCCTGATTTAAATGCAAAGTATTGTAAATAATTTTAACAGCTCCTGCATGCATTTAGGCTGTCCCATGCAAGCAGCCTCATTGGAGTCAATTAGGAACAATGGCCTTTCTTCTTTATTCACTGCTGATTTCTGATACAGGGTATAAGTGACTCTTCTATTACCTTTCCCACCAAAATCCCTTAGCTACCACAGGGACATTGCACTAATTGATAAATGCTGCTTGATTGGGGTGGCTTTCAATTTTATAATCCTATTAAGAATGATAGATATGTCAAATACTTGTGCCTGCTGGTCAGAACATATTATTCTGCTCTAAGGTTCCCAGTTTAATTTTTTTTGATCAATTGGGCAGAACCACTGCTGTAAGACAAACAGATGCTCTTCAGCTGTACTTTTCCATAAATTATTCTGTTCTGTGGTTTTTTTTGTTCCCCTACCAGGCATATCAAGTTCAAAAGAAAATGTTGCCTCTCACTAATGAGAAGATTAATCTCATTCACAAATGCAGCAGACTTTGTCAACTCTGTTGAAAGTTTGATGACCTTTAAGAGACAAAGTTTTAGTGTGCCTAAAATAAATAATTCATCCTTCACAGATTTGCCCTGTGTATCCATCTGCTTAAATCCGAAGCATGCTGATTAAAGCTTCTGAGTGCAATTATCTTCCTACTTCATTCAGATAAAAATCTCTATTTTCTCACTGCACTTCAAAGCACAACTTCTCATTTAAGGATATCACCAATTCAATGTATGTGGGGTCCATTTTTGCTCTGACTTATGCTCTCCACAGCCTTCTTCAAAATCTCACAAAAAGGACTGAAGTTCTCTTCTCCATACAATTTCCTTTTTCAGCACTGAAAGCTGAAATGTGTAATTAATCCTCCTGTAAAATCTGTGAAATCATCATCTTCAAATACAACCAGAAAATTCATTTCTGCTCTCATGTACAGGGAGAAAAATGTCATGTAGACAAATGGCAAGATGTGATTTACTTTGATTACTGCAATTACTGCCACTGCTGGGCTCCTTCCACCTCTGAAGGCTGCAGGCAGAAATTGCCAGGAGAGCCCATGGCTCCAGTCCCTCCCCTGAGCAATGCCCACTTGGCTGATTTCTTGCCTCACCTGTTGCCCTTCAGGCTCTTGGCCACACTCTTGCACAGGATGATGAGTGTGAGTAACATCAGCTTGGGGTGCAGCCCGAGGGGCTGCTCGTGGGGGCACACTCAGGGGCACAGAATCACAGAAACAGAAATGAGGGACCCACAAGTGTCACCAAAGCCCAGCTCCAGACCTGCACAGAATCCACCAGGTGCCTGCTCCCTGCCCCAAAAAATGCACAGCCATGGTGGCTTCCCTCCAGCCATTGGCATCAGTGCAGGTTTGAAGCCTCCTGCAGTGCCCACATGCAGATAAATAAGCTGATTATAAAATAGCCAAGCAGATGGGCTCTTTTGTTGCTACCTGTGAGAATCAGCACAGTCCTCCCATTTCCCTGGGAGGAAGGAAACAACTCCATGGACATCACACAGCTCTCAGTTTATTTAGGACACTCTGTGAAAGAAATGCTGAATGAATATTGCAGCCTTTTCTATGAATCTGGCCCCACATAAAATCAGACAAAACTGGCACCATGTCACCTTGTTACTAGAGAGAACAAGTATTCCCTCAGGCTAAAATCCTCCTTCAGCCTTGAAAAAATGTTGGGATTTTTTTCATGCAGAAATTGAAATTGGTCTTAAATGCTCTCTGGATTGAGTGTTGCTTGTCACAGATGAAACAATGAAAATGAAAGGGGAGGTAACAAGGGAGTGCTGTGTTTTTAAAGATGATTTACAGAAGGAGGAAATCCTAGAGATTAGGAAGTCATTTAAATACCAGTGACAGTCCAATATGAAAACATTCCAAAGTCAGAGATTAGGAAAAAAGAAAAGGAAAAGATAGGAATTGCAAAGAAAAAAGCCACAAGGAGGGGAAAGTATATTCAAAAAGAAAAAAATATCCATGGAAAGTTAAAAAAAACCCTCTTAAAACCAGAAACAAGGCACCTGCTTTTCTGGCAGCTACCAGCAACAAGGAAGACTCCACCTTCTAACCCAAATTTTTAACATCAATAAATCACCACACATAAAATAACAGGATGTTAGAAATGAAACAATTGAACTAATTAGATGCTGAAGCCAATCTCTTCTTGGCAATGAAAAGGAAGTTTTAAATGCTGGAGAAGGAGTAATCAAATCTGTTGAGGAAAGGAAGAGCAGCTTGGTTGTATGGAGATCACTCCCATTAGCACGTCACATATGCTCATACTCCAAAATACTCAACAGCTCAACCTGGAGTGTGCATGAAAGAGAAGAACAGTGGCACATGAATGGAAATATGGGATGGGGAACATAAATCACAAAATGCATCACTTAAATTGAAAGCTGAATTTTGAGCCTCTGGACCAACATAAAGCCTGTGATGTACATGGAGAACCAGTCTCATGTCTTTGTTCAGTTTAATGGGAGTGTTATAGCTGGGATCCCTCACATTGCACTGCACATGTCAAGGTTCCCCTTGGTAGAAAATGTTGATGGGCAATGATTTTGATTTTATCTTATGCTATTGTGACTTCATACTCTCATGAGCACTTCTGACCCGTGGTGTTTGCTTGGCAAAGCATGGACTGAGTGTGGGCAATATTAACATGGAGGAACTGCCCACAGACTGGGGCCATGTTAGCATTTCAGCAGGAGTTTCCACCAAGTTTTCACTTGGTTTTGCAATATTAGAGTGTCTGAATTGTTTGCCAGCATTGAGATAATTTGTGAAAATCAAGGAAAATTAAACCATTACCTAATCACAGTTACATACTAATGTTGATGCAAATTTGGTGGAGGTGCTTAGTGAGAATCATAACTAAAAATATCTGGTTAAGTTGTCCTTCAAATAAGTGTGCAATAAATGAAGTAGATCTCAAAGGTATCTTTAAGGGAATGGTATTTTTGGACATTTTCTCTGCCAGTCCTTATTGGGTTGAACCAGGCAGACAGCCAAGATTTTTTGCTTTTACTGATCAGTAATGGTCCTGCTCTAGTGAACTTGTGGCTTGATGTTGTAATTGACTGGTCAGAAAGCAGCCTGGGAAAGGCATCAAGGGCCCTCCATCCCTCTGATCAGTGATCAGAATCCCCTCAGTGTATCTCATTCATCCCTGTCATCAAAGGCATAGCACAGACCATATGAAAATTACAGCCCTGTTAATACATATTAAACAGTGTTTCTTTAACAGATGGGAAACCATAAACAGTTTCCTAAGATGCATAAACAAATTAAAGAGAACTTCCAGGTTTGACATCTTAATAGGCTGTGATGAGTAATTTGGCATCACGACAACATCTCTGCCAAGATAAGGAGCCTTGGGATGAAATTACTCTTTGAAAGAGTTATTTAGTAGCTTTTCTATCTGAGCACAGATTATCTGGTTTATGGAGGACAGTGGAAGTCTTGCTAGGGAAGTTTATCTGAGTTGGCTCTCGAGGCGTTCAAGATCATTGCCATGATACCTTTCATGTCAATCAGTTCTGCTCCTCTATTGTTCATAAAAAAACAATGTCTGACTCATATCCCACAAATAAAATTGATACATTAGGGGAAGGGCTTAGTTGTTTGTTGAAAGAAAAAACCTATTAGCCTCTCTTATTATGGTTAGGTTATTTTCTGTAATTACAATTTACCAAAGTAAATGTTACTACCAAAAAAAAAAAAAAAAAAAAAAAAAAAAAAGTTGTAGTTGCCTACATTAACCAGTAATTTATTAAAAGCAGTGGCAAGAATAAATCCTTGAAAATAAACCTTCACATATGTACATGTTTCAGTTGCAGACTGTAACTGAAATAAGCAGTGATTCATGGCAAATGAAGTTGGAATTAATTAGAGAATCCCTGGTCTGTGACAGTCACCCTGTTTTCTCTGGACATTCACTGGTTTTGGGAAGATAATGGTTATTGGCACACACAGGGTGCAATAGACCCATAACCAGGTTTTTCCACTTTCTCCAGAAATGAACACTGTGCTGCAGCAGTGCAGGGCACTGAAATATGGAGAAGCCCCAGGAATGTGGATGGGACATTTTTCAGAATGGGGGGAACAGCTGGACTTGGTGACCTTTGAGGTCTTTTCCAAACACAGGTAAGCACAGAAAGGTCACCTGTGATCAGAACTCAGACCCTGCCCAAGCCCTGCTCCTCCAGCTAACATTAAACACATAAAGTCCCTTCTGGGAAAGGGAATTACCAAACCTGAAATAGTTGTGCAGCTCAGCTTTCAGGTACCATTTCCCTTTGCATCCCTAATAATCCCTGAAGCTGTTGTCTTGGTAATAATCTAGCAATTAAAGGAAAATATTGGTATTTAATTAAATTTGTCAATCAACCAGGAATGAGCTTTCCTTATCAAGAGTAGCTGGATTTGATTTTGCCACTTAGAACTGAATGTTAAAGACTCTTGTAGAGTAAAACTTTAATTAGGAGAGGAGATTTGGATTAGCATGGAAGGCAGAGAGAGAACGAAAGGTCCTCAAAAATCATCTGAGTATGATTCACAGGAAGAGAGGAACCTAAATATGGGAACAGATTTTTTTTTTTTTTTTTTTTTTTTTTTAAGAAAAGAGCAGCTATATGGTGCTAAATCCCATGGGTAGAAGAGGAACAGGAGGGATTTTGATGAGGCTAGGATATCTCTATTCAATCCACTTTCCTGATCTTAATATTTAGTCATTTCAGATATTCAGAATGTACACACATACACTGCATTAGAAAATCCTCAGGATTTGAATGCCTGACTCTCATAAATTTAGATTGCAGAGGAACAAATGTCTCTTCTGAGAGATTTGAAAAAGGTGATTTTTTGTCACTATCTGGGGTGTTGGTAACACAGAGGATGCTGCCCACCTGCACCTCCCTCCCAAACCCACAGAGCCCTGGTCCTGCTGGCATATCCACACCAGGATCTGCACCAGGTGACTGCACCCTGATAAATCCTAATCTGCTAAACCCAGTGCTCAGCTCTTTGTTTTTTTCAGACTTGTTCCCAAGAAATACTGAATTTCATGGCATTGTCTCCTGATCCTTGGATGGTTTCTTCATTCCTTCACAGGTATGTCTCCAAAGCTTGGTGCCTCAGGGATTCATAGTAAAATTATTTGCATTTTTCTTTTCTTTTGGGTCCTTTTATTTTATTTTGGGTTTCATGGGAAGGAGGAAAAAATTGAAAATGCACTCAGAAAAATCATAATTCGTGAAAGTCTGCTCTGCACACTGAGTCAGAACCAGGCTGGATGCAGGGAGGTGTTGCCTGGAGGATAGCAGTGCTGCTTACTGTGTAAACTGGAAAACAGCTCTGCTGTCACTCCAGGATTCTTCCAACTGGGGGATGTTGAAATCCATGTTCTGAATTCTTGGGTATTGCTGCAATGTGCCCAAAAATACAGTTTTCCACAGAGCAAACTGGCAAATATCATAAGGCAAGATGAAATCCCATAGGAATGTACTGAGTGGCCATTGTAAATGGAAATGTACTTCATACATTGCCAGAGATATTTCCAGGCAGAACAAAAGCCCAAGCCCCACTTCCCAAAAGAATTACTTCCCACTGCTTGGAGTTCTTTAGCTCTTCCCTCTGAAAACAAGTGCAGGAATCAGACCCCAAGGATGTAATGAATCCCATTAGCAATCTGGGGGGATGCTGCTGGAGCAGGCAGGGGTAGTGTAGGAAGGTGTGACTGCTCCCCCAGTAACTGAGCAGTGTGGGGCTGGGCTGCAAGGTTTCTGCCATGTTAAGGATGTT
Organism: Oenanthe melanoleuca; assembly: GCF_029582105.1. Taxonomy (NCBI): domain Eukaryota; kingdom Metazoa; phylum Chordata; class Aves; order Passeriformes; family Muscicapidae; genus Oenanthe; species Oenanthe melanoleuca. The sequence goes on along the minus strand of NC_079347.1, from coordinate 11,719,543 downwards.
TTTAAACTTTCATCAAGTACTCTCCTGCTCAGTCATTGGTTTCTCCATTGAGCACATTACCTCCTAAAATATGATTTTTAAATCAGCCTGCCTGGACATGCTTCTGGATATTTGTATTCTATCACCTGTGATCACTGTAAAATTTGCCTGTTCCAAAAACTACGGGAAATATTCAGTTTTATAGCTGAGAAAAAAATGTCTGTCACTTGTGTGATCTAACCTGAAAGAAATTTGCCCTGAAGAAATTTTGCTTAAAAGTCTGACAAAATATTTTAATGGCATTAGTGGAGACCTCATGCCAGGGCTGCCTCAGCAGGACAAGCAGCTTGCTCCTTGAACACCTCTGGGCAGAGAGCTCGGGTTTGGGGAATGGAGGCTTTGGTTTTTTTCTCATTTTATCTGTGGTGCTCACAATTCACCTCTGCTAGGAGCTGTTCAATGCACCAAGATGCAGCAGGGCTCTGGGGCTGGACTTTTGAAGGTTCAGGCAATTCCCTCTGGTTCATCAGCCAACAAAACAGGGATGGGGAGAAGCTCTGCCCAGCCATAGGGAACAGCAGCTCCTCTCTGAATCTCAGCTGGAAAAGCAACACCCAACACTGTCTCCCTGGCCACTCATACATTCAGAATCACAGAATCATAAAGGTTGGAAAAGCTCTCAAAGATCATCTAGTCCAGCCATTAACCCAGCACTGCCAGGGCCACCAATAAACCATGTCCCCAGGTGCCACACTTACATAGTTTTTGAACACTTCCATGGACAGTGATTCCACCACTTCCCTGGTCAGTGCATTCTAATGCTTGACCACTCTTTCCACGAAGAAATTTTTCCCTAATATCCAATCTAAATGTCCCCTGGCACAACTGGAGTCCATTTTATCTTGTCCTATCTCTCATTACACGGGAGAAGAGCCCCATCCCCACTTGGCTACAGGCTCCTGTCAGGGAGTTGTAGAGAGGAAAGGTCCATCCTGAGCCTCCTTTCTCCAGGCTGAGCCCCCCCAGTTCCCTCAGCTGCTCCTCATCCCACTTGTGCTCCAGCCCCTTCCCACTGCCCTTCTCTGGACACACTCCCATTCCCATTGCTGCTTTGTTGCTTCTTCATCTGCAAAGCCTGGACTTCAACCCCACAGCCTGGACAAGATAGCCATTAATCTGCAGGCACATACAGACTTTCCTTCTTTCCTCACATTTGTTTTCCTTTGATGATTATTTTAGATACATCTGTGTTTGCTTTAGGACTCAGACCAGAGATATGTACTCTTCAGCAGACGCTGGGGCTTATCCTGAGGTCTTCCATGTGTTGTTTTCATTAGAATCCTGCTTGTATCCTGGTTGCAGAAAAAAAAAAATCAGTATTGGAAATACCATTTGGCCAACAGGATCACACATTCATATTATACAGCCCAGCAGTGGGGTTCCCTTTTTCTGGGAATTCTTTGTTCTGGAGAAGTAGTGCCAAGGCAGTGAGATTGATTTATGTCACCAATAGAAACCAAACACTCATTGCAACATTTGACAAACAGCAAACAGCTCCAAGGGCCTTGGTATGGAGGTGACTAATGCTGCTGTTCCTGAGCCCCACAGCTCATCCCTCTGCAACCAGACACAGGAACTAAATCTGGACACACCATGCTGCCAATTATAAAATCCTGCCTATAACCTGGGAAAGCAAACTGGGGGCACACACTCACCTTGTTCCTGCAGTCAGGTCTGTGGTCCTCAGGCTGCAGGTGACCACAGGCTCCCAGGGTACTTAAACACTCAGTGCCCCACTGCAGCCTTCCTTACATTTTTACATTAATCCATTTGTCTTACTGCCAGGATGAAATACATTTCCCCATCCTGATTTTCCTTATCCTGGCTATTCCACCCTCAGCCTGTTTGAATCCCTCTTTTAGTCCCTATGTTCTTTATCTATATGATGGGACTCATGCAAGGCTTTCAGTGGTACTGCCTCCTACCATCTACCCCAATCCACACACCTGGGTAAACCCTCTGCAAGTCCAGTGTGGACATGGATTGCAGCAGATGGCCTTGGAGCACCAGAGAGGATCAGATCACAGGGCACATCCTGCTCCTGTGAGTTCATGCACCAGGTACAGACACTGAGCTCTGCCTGACTCACTCAAGGTGTGGTGCCTGCATCCTGACCCCTGAGAGCACCACATATGTTTGCTGTATTTAATAAAATCACAGCTTATAATATTAGGGGTCAGAATATTTTAGGTGATCCTGGAGCAGCACAAGGAAGCTGTTTGCTCCTGGGTTCCCTCTGTGCAGTGTCTGTTGTGTGGCCAGGTCTGATCCCCAGATGGAGGGGGCGGGCAGGGCTGCTGGATCAAAGCACCTCTGAGCATCCCTCCTGCACCAGGCACTGGGGCTGCCTGCCCTTGGCCACCACAGAAGGCAGCACAACCCAGCTGCACATCTCAGCATCAGGAAGCTGTGCTTGGGATGGAAAACATAAGGATTTAACTAACAGGTGTTGGCTGGGGAAGCATTATACCAGCAAAGCTTGAGAACACAGAGAAGCACCTTTCCTCTGTTGGTATTGAAATTCCTGCAAGGTTTTCTACTTGAAACACAAAAAGGAAGAAGAACAGTGCCTAAACAATGAATTTGTTTGCTTTGCAAACAAAAGCAGAGGTCAAGGAAATGTCACAATGTGATCTAATTCACTGGCTGGCGTGACTTCCACAGCTATAATAAATATCATATAATGCCAGAAGTGGATGTAAGCTATTTACCATGCTGAGGTAGGAAATCCAGGGATCAGGAGCTAAGTGACTATATTAAACATTTTATTTGAGATTCAGATGTCTCATGGAAGAACACAGAGCCTTGAAATGAGATCCAGACCAGCTGATGGCTTGGATGGGCCAGGCTGGATGCAGCTCTGGGCAATCTGATCTAGTGGGTGTCATCCCTGCCCAGGGCAGGTGTTTCAATCTTTAAGGTCCCTTCCAACCCAAACTGCTCTGTGATTCTGTGAAGACACCAGTTTGCACACCACTGGAACCACTCTTATTGCTCCAACAGGGAATGTGGCACTTACAGCTGTGGGTGCAGGAAAGGAAAATAAGTGTTTCAAGAGATGCATCTTCAGCATTTCTGATGAGAACAGAGTGAAAACAACAGATTTCCTCTCACACACCAGCCTGAAGAGAACTAGGTGTCTTTTGCACAGTGCTCACCAAGAAGTCTCCAGAGAGAAGTCCAGCTCAAGAGGAATTCCACACAGGACAATTATGAGCCAGTCAAGGGCAAAGGGATGATAAGAGGAAGGTGTGTTTGAGCAGTGTTCACAAGTAATGGGACTGGCAGTGTTGCACACTCATGTGCCAGAGGCTTTTCTTCCCTACTGAGGCAGCAAAAGAATAGTTTTAGCATATTCTGCCATTAATTGAAAATGCATTCGTGGCTGAAAGCAAACATTAGCTCTTGGTCTTGAGAAATTTCCTTTGTCACAAGCATAATTGTAATAAAAACTGAAACACCAAAATAAATGTTAGAACGCTTAAAAATCATAAAGCCTTCCCTATTTCCACTTTTCTTCTGCAATAAATTAAAAGCATGAGAAATTTCCCCTGCAGACACAAACATTAGGAAATCATTTGGTAAATGACTTTTTTTCAAGCCTGGCATCTCTAGCCTGGGGAGAGCTTGGAAAGGTCAGGAAGATTTGTCCCATGCACAGCCTGTGTTCAAGCCTGGGGGGTAAATCTGTGGATCTGGGGCACTGTGATGTTGGCCTGGCAAGGACAGCAGGGCAGATTGTGGGAATGATGCCTGTTCTTTGCCAGGTGAGCTGTGCCACCTCCTCACCTTTATCATGTGCATAGGTACCTTTGCTCCAGGAGGCACCTGAGCTGTGTGTACAAGTCTCATTTCAGAGGAATGTTAGTCCTTTCCTAGAGATCTTCCCTGAACAGCAGCCAGGAGTGATGACACAGGTTGCTGTGCTGCCTTGGGCAGAGACAGGAGCAGCCTGTGAGTGCCAGGACTGACACTGCCAGCAAGTCTGGACACACAGGCTGCTGTGCCCTGAGGATGGACAGACTCTGCCCAGCAGGTCAGGAGGAGGCAGCAGGTTTCACACAACCCACAGATCTCAGCACCAGCCTTGGCATGTTCCCCTTCACCAGGAAAGAATGGGAAATGCAGGACTGACAACAATGAAGATACTCCAAGCTCACATTTGGCATGCTACCTGCAGATCTCATGATCTCAGTGGTCTCCTCTTCAGGTGCTTGAGTTTAAAAACCCAGCCTCTCTGTGTGTACAATAATTTTTTCTGGCAATAAAGTCCCCTTTGTTTCATTCTGTGTGCTCTGTGTCAGAGGGACCTGCGCACATTCTGCATCTTGGTGTCTCTAAATTGTTTCTCTCTCACAATAAACATGGGGATGTGCAGACACATTTTTGTCTTTACTTCTCATTGTACCCTTCTTGTGGCTGGCTCTTTGTTATTGCTGCCAGATTTAAAATGCTGCTGAGTTTCTACCCTGTTCAGGATTGGTGTCCCTCAGAGTCCTAAATGTGGAGTTCCCTCTGTAAAGTGAATTTTTATGGGGAAAGTATTAAGAAGAATTCTTATGTGTACAGCCATCAGAAAGAATATTCTATGTCCAGAATCAAAGAAGGGCCATTTCAAAGGAATGATTACCCAACTTTGTATCATCCATAATCCCACACATTCTCCATGGGATGTGGGTGGAACTGCAATCCCCCAAGAGTGACAAGCGTGGCCTTCCCTTAGCCAGCAAACATGGCTCCAGGTTTCCTAGAAGCCATCTGTTTATGACTGAGCTAGAAAAACTGTTGGAACAAGCTGTTTCCACCCCTGGGACAATGCTTTCTCCTACCATGTGGCTGGGGAGGGTGGCCCCTGTCAGGCTGGCAGCCAGCTGGGTGGCACCACAGCTCCCAGAGAGGCCACCAAGCAAAGCAGCAAGGTGGAATATCTTCCCATGACCCTCAGGTTTGGGGATCCTTTCCCATTTACCTGCCGGGCAGCAGCTGTAATTTCAGCATGTCCCACTGGATTAACACGTGGAACTCCCCTCCCCAGCAGAGGAGGTCCAGGGTGATTCAGTCCAGGTGTGACGTGGACTTTGAAGACTCCTGGCTTAGGAGCACCTCCTTTCTTGCCTAAACAGAAGAACAAACTGAAGCAAAACTAAAAAAAACACTAGTCCTCAATGCAGGAAAAAGGGAAGTGTCACAGACCCATGGGACATTGCAAAAAATGGAAAAATAAATAAAAGACCCAAAGATGACTTTTATGTTATGGTGGATCAAGACAGAATCAAAGTGTCTCTGTAACTGGAGGGAAATGACATTTGAGCAAAAGTTAATTTTATATCCAGGCTAAAGAAAGGATTTGAGTTCAGCCAAGGTCTTCTTCTGGCTCTCTAACAGTGCTGACTTCCACTCAGGGGGAACAAATGCATCTTTGCCCATGTAACAATAATAATATCTTGGTCTTTTCCTGAGCGACTTTGCCACATATTAGCCAGGGGGAGAGAGCTAAAGCTTGTGATAGAAATAACTCTCATGAGGAACAAGTCCTCAAGGGGCTTAGAAATGTGATTTTATTAACTTTCTGTCAGTTTTCAGTGCAGGATAAATGCCCACTTAAGAGCATTAGCAATACATTCCCTCAGAAGGGATATTTACAGGACTTGTTCTTCCCAAGCTGCTTGACTTGCTTTGAAAGGGTGAAAGAACAAGCAGATGGAAGGATGGAAAGATGGAAGGATAGACGGATGGAAGAATGGAAGGATGGAATAATGGAAGGATGGAAGGATGGAAGGATGGAAGGATGGAAGGATGGAAGTGGGGCAACCTGCACCACACTGCCCAAGGCTGCATTTCACCTCCTTTGGCACCAGGTCCTCAGCAGGCAGGGCAAGGAGGGGCTGTGGGAAGTCCCAGTGTGTGGATACTGAGAGCTAGGGAAAAAGAAGCTTGAGTCTGTCTCAAGCTACTCAGAGGGAAACAGAAGGGAAATAATTAATAGCAGAGATTAGCAGCTGCAGAGTTCATGAGCCATGTGATATTTTGGTAAAAGCATGTTTACCAGGGTGTCACCTTCCTTGGACCAGTCAGCTTGATTCTATCCTGGTTCTGTGATCTAGTCTATAAAAGTGTGGTGGATTCTTTAACAAATGGCTTTTCTTCTGCCTCTGAAGGAAGTTGTGTGTTGCTGTATTCTTTCACCACATCCTAGCCCAACAGCAGCACCAGTGACAAACAGGTACCCACCTGCCAGTCCCAAGTGCTAGCTGTGGGAAGGAAGCAGGAGCCTTGTGTGCACAAGGGCTGCAGCATCTCACAAACAGCAGTGCAGGCTGTGGCACAGCACAGACAGAGGTGGCTCCCACCTGCAGGAAACAGAGTCAGGTGTGATGGAAAAATGCTTTTAACAGGCTAAGCTTAATAGTGCTGAGTTAGAGCATGTGTCTAAGCTCACTGACAGCCTGAACACTGAAAAAGAGTCTGTTCATTTATTGTACACTTAATTGATTGTTCCCTGGCTGAAGACAGAACAAAATGGGACCTGAACCTCACTTGGAGCTTCTGGGTGCTGGGACTGACCTCAACATTCAGGACTGTCAGCTCATAAACTGTGATATCACTCTGTAAAATTTACATTTAATTAAGCTTAATTCTTCCCCACTTTGGCCAGACAAAAAGACTTGTTGATGTCCCAGGAGCAAGGGTGAAATATTTCCTCACAGCATCTTTGGAAGCAGGATCTGGAAGAAAATGTCAATGCACCTGATGTCTCCTGTCCCACAGTCAGGAGATCTTCTCTTGGCACTGACTCCAGCTACTCTCAACAATGAGGTTTTGTATTCTCAGATTCCCATCTAGGAAATCCACCTTTGTTAAGTTTCCAGAGCATCCAGCAGACTCTCTGGTTCCTAATGCCAGAGTACAGAGAAATATGGGAGAGTGCCATGCCAAGCCATGGAATCTGTTAAGACCCCCCCAGAGATTCCAAAATTTAGCAGGAGGGGAAGTCCATGAGCTCACTGTGCTGGGAGCACCAGGCCTCTGGGGAGAGCACAATCCATGGCACAGGGATCACTGAGGGAGGGGAGAGCTGAAACACCCCAAATCCCCTCTCCCCAGTTAAACACCCTGTTTTTGAAATACTATTCTGACATTCAAACCCCTTCATGTTTGTTTTTAACAGCTAACATTTTCTGAATTTAAATGTCATCTCAGCTGTATTCCCAGAGCTTAAATCATTCTGGTCCTAAAGCCATTCTTTTATGCTTATAGCATATATTTTGAATTAGCTAAATTAGATTTCACTCTGTTGTCAGTGACTGTCAGTTGTGATGATTTTGACTTTCAGTTGCAAAATGTGTGGAGGTTCAAGAGGCAGCAGAGTAAGCAGATATTTGAAGCATGAATTAGACTTTTAATAGATTAAAAAAGTTAGGAAGATGGAACTCATAAATTACTTATGGCCACAATTATTACATGCATTTGATTTCTGTATACATATATAGGGATTTTTAGGAGGCTGGTTGCTATAGTAACTACTGCATGGTCCATATGTTGCTTCTGAAATTCTTTTTCCTCAGTGGAAAATTATACCCACGGACATGGATGGCATTTTTAAATCTGCTAAAAAAGCAGTAATTTTCCTTTTCTTCCTAAATGTCATTGACTGTGTAATGGAAGTCTTTGAAGTTCAATTCTCCTCGTTGTCAGTTCACCAAGCAAGAGACGTGAACTGCATCCAAACCTTCCCTCTCTGCCCCCAAACCTTGCCTTGCCTTGCTGGAAGGCTGACTGATAGTAAATGTCCTGACTTTGCCATGGGTGAGGGTGAACTCATCTCTGTAGATAGGAATGGTTTGGGGCTGGATCTTCTCTGCTCTGGAGCCAGGCTGGGAGAACTGGGGGTGCTCAGCCTGGAGAAGAGAAGGTTCCAGGGAGACCTGAGAGCCCCTTCCAGTGCCTAAAGGGCTCCAAGAGTGCTGGAGAGGGACTTTGGACAAGAGCCTGGAGTGAGAGAACAGGGGGAATGGCTTAAAACAGACCACAGGTAGGATTAGATTGGATATTAGGAAGAATTTCTTCCATGTGAGAGTGGTGAGGCACCAGGATGGGGCTGCCCATCCCTGCAAGTGTTCCAGGGCAGGCTGGATGGGGCTCTGAGCAACCTGGGCCATGGGAGGTGTCCCTGCCCATGGTGGGGAGGTTGGAACAACATGATTTTTAGGGTCCCTTTCTACCCAAACCATTCTGTGCAAGGAATTCAGTATTTCTGGCTGCAGAATGAAAACTGGTTCTAAAAATTGTTGCAGAGCAGAATTGTTGCCTTCCCTGTGGCTCAGGACGTCACTGCTGTACAAAGCCAAAGAGCTGGAGCTCAGAACCAGCTGAGCCCCAGGTGTGTGCACAGCTGGGAACACCAAGTGCCTTTGGGGGCTGCACTGTGCTCTGCTCTCAGGGGACTCAGAGCAGCAATTAGAGCCATCCATAGGCACACCAGCACTTTTTGGTGTGTTTTCTGTTGGCTCTGAACCTTCCAACAGTTCTCCTAAGGCTGTAGCATTTCTCTATGGAATAAACACCCCAAACCCAAATACCTGCACTGTTGCAATCTATTGCTTTGTCTGGTCTGGTTTTGAAGTTTAAATTAAGGGATTAGAAATCCCCAATAGAAAAGTCCAGCACTGAGGCTGAAGGAGCAATTCCCTAAACCAAGAGCCAGACTGGTTTGTCTGATGTGTCCATGCTCAGGCTGTGCCTCAGCATTTCATTGCTGCCATCAGCCCAGCACATCTGTAAAATATGGATTTTGGTGAGATTGGATTAGGGGTGGATTTAACTTTGTGTATCTGAAGTTTACCTAAAATCCAGAGACACTTAGATGTATTTTTTTGCAGCAATTCTGATTAATGACTGTGGCTTGGAAGCCACCACCTTTAAAAACCTGAAGGATCTGTGAAGGTTTGCTTTGCAGAAACCTTTCCTGGTGCCTTACACAGCTGCACTTCTGTTTTACATTGGAAAGGTTTGACACCTCAGCAGTATAAAGTTATAGGTTTTATCCCTAAAACTTCCCAAATGCAGTTTCCATTATTAACACAATTGTGACAGCTATAGTTTGTTTATATTGCTTCACCTGGGGCACATAAACTTAAAGGACTGAAAATACCTCCATGCAATAAAAGAATTTTATATAATTGCTACCTCTTGCTGTAAGGGACAGCTGGCCTTTGAAAGTTGGGAACACATTTACGTCATTGAAGTAAAATGTAAGCCTGGGGTTTAAATGACTGTAATTTATGCTTCTGAAGCTCAAAACAAAAATATGGCTGTCCAAAGGGCAAATACCTTTCCAAACAAACTAATACTCATAATTCATCTTGGAGAGTCTACAGTTCCTTCTAGAAGGCTTTCAATGGCAGTCGCTGTTTTCTTTTGATATTTATTCTCTATTACCTCTGCTTTGCTATCCCAGATCTTGAAATGTCTATTGACACTTTGCTAATTCAGCTGTTTTTAGTGTTTCCTGATGTGCTGTGCAAGGCTGTTCCACATCCCTGCAGTCACCAGGGACACTTCCCAAAGCTGTCACGGGAGGCTCTGACCATCTACCAGGGTGGATGTGGAAGAGGCTGGGTCACCAAAGCCCCTTGAAAGCACTGCAAGTTACTGATTTTATGTGCCTGGACAAAAACACTGCCCTGTGAGCAGAACAGTTATTAATGACCCTGCAGTTCTTGTGCTGAACATTTTCTTGTCACAGTCTCTCAGCATGTGTCTGAACATCATTTATAGATTTTGGGTTCAGGGCCCCATTCCAAACAGCTGTTGCTTGTTTAGTTTTTTTAAATTTTTTTCCCCCTTGTTTTTAATTTATAATAATGAAAATCTCTCTGGCATGGGCTGACACCAAAAATGTTTGTTCTAGTCCTTGGATGAAAGTACCCACCCATGGTCCCTGCTTTTATGATTTACAAATTCACCAACATTTATTGTGGTATTGCAGAACAACAGCAGCAATAAGAAACTCAACCACAGCTCCCTCACAGCAAATTCCAGGCCCAGAGCTCCTCTGCAATCTTGCCCATCATCAAGGGGAAGCCTGCATCCATTTAGATGGTTTATTTCCAAATCTCATTTGGGGTGTGATCATGCTCTGCCTTGGCTCCATCCCACGTTTGTCATTTGCTTTTAATATATGTCCAGATATACCCATGACTTAAAAAGGATTAATCTCTTTTTCATACTTTTGAAAGAGTTTAGTTGGGCTGCCCAGTACAGTTCAGCAGAGAAGAGCAAATGGCAGATTTATTCAGTCTTGGGTTGTAGAAGTGTGAACACTGAAATTTCTAGAGCAAGAAGACCATGACAGGTCAATCCAAATTCCAAATCTTGATTCCTTCCTTAAAAACATCTTTTTGGGCAAAAGGGAGCATGACTGCAGGCAAAGTACATTCAGTTGAAATGAGGCTGGATGTTCAGCTCCTGCTCTACCTGCCCTCATCACATGAGGAGAGTGACCCTGAACTGCCGGGAAGGAGAGGACACAGCCAGTGCTGCCCAGCTGATCCACTCTGCCTCATTTACACCTCGTGTGGGCTGCCACCACTGCCAGGCTGCACCAGAGATCCTCCCTGCACTCCCTGCAGCTTTCTTTAATGTGCTAGCCTGGTGTTTGGGGATGCTGTGGCTCACTGGGGACAAAATTCCCCTTTTCCATAGAGGTTTTCCCCTGGCATGGGGAGATGTGGGTGCACACACACAAATAACATGACACAGCAGTTTGCACACAGCTCAGCAGTTTGCAGGCTGACCCTTGATGATGGTTTATTTTCCTCCTCTCCTCTCCTCTCCTCTCCTCTCCTCTCCTCTCCTCTCCTCTCCTCTCCTCTCCTCTCCTCTCCTCTCCTCTCCTCTCCTCTCCTCTCCTCTCCTCTCCTCTCCTCTCCTCTCCTCTCCTCTCCTCTCCTCTCCTCTCCTCTCCTCTCCTCTCCTCTCCACAGCTGCAGATGCTGAGAATTTAGAGTAGCCCTTAAGATCTAACATAGTTGAAATGTCTATAAACACCTTGAGTCTCTTTAGAGAACTCTGTGCCTGCCAAGCTGTGCGGCTTAGTAGGATGTCTCATTATCCGTGGTGCTTCCCCCTCCTGCAGTCCATGATTATGTGAGAACTGCTGGAAAAGTACCTTTAAACACTTCAGTACATCCTCAATGCCTGAATTGAAAAAGTAGCCAAGGAAACTAACTTAATTAAAAAGTTGAAAACTTTTAATATTATTTTAGATGACCTCAAGACTTGGAGCTTGTCTGCAGCTTTTTTTTCCAGCATTGGCAGGTAACAATATTGAAATATTGTCAGAGTATTTTTTTCCTTATTTCTTTGTATTAATAACCCAAAAGCACAGATTGCTCAGATGAAATCTGTTGAACATTAATCACCAGATTCTGTTTTATGACTGAAATAAATCTGACTAGAAAACAGAAAAAAACCTAGTAAAACCAGTGGCATGATTCACCATGATAGAGATTCACTGATGGAAATAGGCTCCTTATAGAAGTCAAATTTTGGTTTTGAGTAGCACAGCTGACCAGGGATCAACTAAAATGGCTCCAGGCTATTAATCAGCAGTTACCTTCCCTGCATATGTGTATGTTAGGAGGATGAGAAGATAATTGATGTAGAAGAGCTCAAAGGATATACAAGAGGTAATATTTTCTTGCACATTGACTAAAAAAGAAATTTCATTTTCTCTTCCTTCTCAGGGCTGGGTCTCCCCCAGTGTTGTCTGGGGGCTGCAGAGTTGCAGAGCATCACCCATCACAGCAATGTCCCCCCAACAGGAAGGTGCTGTACCCAGGTGTATCTGTGTAAGGTTTGTCAGTAGGGTCAGAATGTGGAAGCAAATCTCCCCTCTGGGCAGTTTGGTTAGTGCCATGGTGTGGAGCTGAGCACATGAACTGGATGGGTCACTCAAACCCTTCAGTGCTGGCAGCAATCCCCTGAAACAGCCAGCATGGGCACTGGCAGAGCAGTGCTGATGGAGCCACCCACCCCCTGCCCACCACCGTGCCAACAGCACAACCACCCCCAGCTCGTCACTGGGGTTATTGCTGTCAATGCCAAACACGATTTTAGGGACTTTCCACCATTCATCTCACTGCCTCTCTCCTCCCCACAGCTGTACACTTGATGCAGTCACTTTTCTCCAGGGGAAGAACCAGTTTTCCTGGTGGACAGGAATGATGAACCCATCTGCCTTCTGCTTCAAGCATCCATCAAACCCAGCCTCTGTGTCCCCTGGAGACAGAGATCAATTTTCCTCTTGACAGCAAAGACAAATGGCTCCCCCAGGGCTGTTTGCTCATGTCTACTCAAGGTTTCTGTGACATTTCTTAGATGACCTGTTTTTTAAACAGACAATGAGTTTTCTTTCCACTTCCACCTACCACTGTGAAGGTAGAGATAGATTTGCTTTAAGAAAACCTAATGGTGTCAATCTCTGACACATCCTCCCTCTCTGCTTTCTGCTTTCGGCTTCTTCTTTTTCCCAGATGTTGCCAGCTGTAACTTTTCAGTATTTGGGGTTGTCCTACACAGATAAAGCAATATTTCAATGAGATGCACCAACCAAAAGAAAATATATTTTAATTTTTTTTTTTTTCAGTCCAAGTTTTCCCAAACTCACCCCAGAATCCACCTTTTGGGTTCCCCAACACCATATCCCCAGCTCCTATATGGTGGGGAGTATTCCTGTGGGGAATATTCTCCTGTCTCTAGGATTATCCCACTCTCTCTGACTTTTCTGAGTACACAGCACAAGAAGTTGGGAGCTGTTGTTTGAGTCATCAAACCAGAGGAAAGGGGTATTTTGTGTTGTTTAACAAAATGGTTCAACTGGAGTGTTCCAGGTGATGAAACAAACATTACACTGGGAACATTTGCTGTTGAGACAGCACATAGGAATCACCAACTTTGCCAAAAGACATTTGGATGATTAATCTCCCTCCTATGTTTTACTTTTAGGCTTTTAATAGATTTTTAAGACTCTTTTTTTTTTTTTTTTTTTTTTTTTTTTTTTTTTTTTTTTTTTTTTGCTTCTTCATTTAACAGATATTGATTTCCCTCTTCCCAGAAAAATTGCCCTGCAGTGTCATACATGGGGTAGCCAAGTCCTGCACTGGAAATACCGAACACCCAGATTTGCAAGGAGCCCTGCCAGCCCTAGTTATTATTAAACCTCATAAAAAAAATGAAGGGACTCTGGCCTGATCCATCTGGATGCTGAAAGAGAGAGGAATGTAATTGCCACTTGCCAGTTTCCCTTGGCACAAGGATTTTCCATCCTGAGGATAGGAAATGGGGCTGGACCACCTGTGTGCTGGTTGTGCTCAGTGGCCAGCACATCCCTCCAGCACCAGCATTTCCAAACACAGCCCTGAGGTTACACAAAGTCTTTTTGATCCCACCTCAGTGACCCCAAGGCTACAAATGCTGCCATGGGACCTTGCTTGGATTGGAAGGAGGTCCTTGTTCCCATAAATCACAGAATCATAGAATAGTTTGGGTTGGAAGGGACCTTTAAAGGTCATCTAATCCAACCCCCAAATGGAAATATTGTAATTTGGGCACTCTACCATGCAAACTCTCCTTGGCTGTTGAACAATAATCACACTCTGGATAGCTGTGAGTTACAATGCAAAGGGAAAAGGCCTCTCTCAAACCCCCTGCTTTGTCCTTTTACCATTTGTGTATGTAGCTGCTTAATATATATGGAATAATTTAAACAATCCACATGCCATAACATGCCCCCAAATATTTTGTTGGGTGTCCCCAGATTTGTTTTGCATGTTTATCCTTCCATTCGTTAGGAACATAAACGTTCTTTGACTTCACCCTGTGCCTTTCAGCATTATTTTATGGAAATTCTGATTTCCTGCACTGAAAGAAGCCCTGATGATAATGAGAGGCTTGAAGCATATCAAACAAAGAAAAAGCAGATTGAGTCAATTCTTCATTTTGTTGTTAATCAAAACTGGTTGTGTGTATTTGCATTGACAATGAGCTCAGCACACAATGCTCCATATGGGCTGGGCTGCTGGCATTCACTGAATGGCAGAAGCCACTGAAAAAGCTCCCTGCTTTTCAAAGATTTAGGGATGGCCTTGCAAAAGTGTCATTTGTCACTGCCTTCCTTGTCCAGAATTGCTAGGAAAATCCCTGGAAACAGGCTGTGGAATTGCAGAGCCCAGCTCTCACAGGCCAAAGCAGCACAGCAGCACTTGCCTACAGGGAAACAGTGAGAAATGAGAAACTGGAAGCTTTTAATGGAGCCCCAAAATATTCCTTTTTGTGATTCTTTCTCTGGATATTGCTCTTCTACTTCAGATGTTACTCATTTTTCAGGCACACTATTAGACCAAGTCTACCATAAATATAAATAAACAAGCCATTAATCTGGACACTTATTTACAAAGTGTCTAAAACACTTGGAAACAACCCACAAACTTTTACTGTTCTGCAGTTCAGACCTGATCTTGCAGAACCCCCTTCATGCTAATTTCAGTCCAGTTACACCCAAGAGGTGTCCAAATATGTGCCAGCTTAGGACCAGGTCCTCATTTTTGAGCATATTAACAGCCCCCAGCAGGGCTGTGGTGCACAGAATTTGCAGGTTTGTTCTGCAGAGCATGAACAATTAGAAGAAAGAGGGATGGTGAGTCACACAGGCATCCCTGGTTGTGCTGTCGTGAGTGGCTTGACAAGTTCTGCTCAGGAAGGATTATTTTTACTCATTTTGGTCTGTGGCTGTGAGAGACTTGCAAAACCTTTCACCTTCTTTCCCTGGAGTCAAGTATATTTTATGAGAAATTTAAGAATTACCTCTTATTAAAATGGGGATAGTGTAATTACCAATAAAAAGCAGATGTTATGGCATGACTAATGCTTGAAAATGTGTATGTAGCAAGTACAACACACGAGCACATCCAGACTTTTCACGGAGACAATAAAAATTGTCCTTGTTGAAACAAATTGGCCACGTCACAGAGGTCTGAAGTCACAGGGAAATCATTGCAGAAAACACTGAAAGGCTCCACAAAAGAGCAGCTTTACTCCACTGATCTCAGCAGCAAAATGGAAGAGCAGGAGGCTGAGACAGAGAACTCCCATGGCTGTGTCAGGAGGTGTTTGGAAAGGTGTCCTGTCAAAGCCCCCAAACTCACTGCTGGGGACATCCTTCCCCTCCATGCTGTAATGAGCTGCAATTAGTGAGCTCCCTGACACCTCCAGCACCTCTCAGGGGTCCACAGCCCACCTGCAACAGCCAAGATCATTCCCTTGGATCCCTCCCAAGTATTTTGGCAAGGCGTATCAGGAGCAATCCACACAGGCTGACTTTTGAAACAGGAATGTGCAAATAGCATGCAAATGGAGTTGTTCAACAAATCTGTTCAGGCAGTCCCAGGGTTCAGGAATTTCTGCTGAGCTCAAAACTTCCTCTCTTCCTTTCCTGAAAATTGCATTTATTGCTCTCTACAGATACCTGAAGGGAGATTGTGGCAAGGTGAGGGTTGGCCTTTTCTGCCAAGGAGCTAGAGATAAGACAAAGGGAAATGGCCTCAAGTTGCACCAGAGGATGTTCACATTGGATATAACAAAAATTTGTTCATGAAAGAGAGGTTAAACATTGAAAGAGGCTGCGCAGTGAAATGGAGGAGCCATCCTCCCTGGAAGTGTTAAAAAAATAAGTAAACGTGGCACTCACAGTATGGTTTTGTGGCTATTCAGTCAAAGGTTGGACTTTATGATCTTGAAGGTCTTTTCCAATCTTAATGATTCAATAATTCTATTGCCTTTTCCATAAAGAATTTTCAAAGATGCACTCATTTTGCAAAGAGCCTTTGCAGGGTGTGTGTGGATGTCAGCCTGTGGGTGTAAACTTGGGGGCACAGGAAGGTCTGTGCTTTGGCCAGGGTGGGAGCTCAGCACCCAGGGGTGCAGCAGGGCCTGGAACCCCACAGAGCTGTGGGCTGGTGCTCACCCTGACCACTCATCTCCAAATTCCAAGTCTTTGAGTTGTTCTCTGTCCCAAAGCCCATGCCCTGCCCAAAGCCCAGTGATTCAGGATGCACTGGGGGCAGCAGAGATCTCCCCACTTTTTCCCTAAGTCCCTCCTATATTCAGTCATCATTTTCTCTGCACACAAATTCCATATTTCAATTTCAAGGCAGAAAAGCACATCCAAATCCCCAGACTATTCTTGGCCCTGCCAGGGTGTTAACTCACTGGAGGAACCTCCAGAGCTGTGCTGCAGGCTGGAGGGGTTTGTTCCTGCTGAACATTAGCTCTGTCATTCTCTGAAATGAAACTAAGACGTGCCTAAGCAGCCTTGACAGCAATTAGTTCTGGCAGAATCTTTGTGGTAATGAATTTCAATGATGGTGGGGTTTTGGGTGCCTGAACACTTCATTAGCTGCCAGTATATCAGACTGCTGCAGCTGAGAAATCACATTATAATAAACTACTTTTTACTGCAGGCAGCAAACAAGATAATATATGGGATGAATAGTAATAGTCCATTCAAAATCATTCCTGTGCTTTAAAGCTTTGGAATTTCAGTAAATAGATCAAATACTATGCAGAAATGAATCTTATTCACAATTTCTCCATTACCCAGCTATTTATGAACATTTTTCAATGTATTGTCAGAGAACTTGCTCCACTCTATTACACCTGCCAGCTAAACTCTGAAATACATACATGTTGATGCAGTAATAAGAAAAAATCATCTCTAATGTAGCAAAATGTATTCTCAGTTTAAATGGAGAAAAATACATGATAACTATTCCAGTGTGAAATACCATCCAGTCTGTCTCTTTCTTTTTATTTATAACATAAATTCTTTATTTTTAAAGTTTGGAAATACATGATTCAGAAATACCTTAAAAGGCACATTTGAGGCATTCTCATGCTTTCTTCTATGTTTGTAAACCAGAAATGGATTATTATAAGGACAGATACTGGGAGAACAGCTTTGTGCACAGGCCAATAGTGATAGGACAAGGGGGAAAGGTTTTTAACTAAAAAAGGAGAGATTTAGGGTTAAAGTTAGGAAGAAGTTCTTTACTCAGAGGGTGGTGAGGCCCTGGCACAGGTTACCCAGAGCTGTGGCTGCCCCATCCTTTGGCATGACCTGTTTGGATGGGGCTTAGAGCAATTTGGGATAGTAGAAGGTGTCCCTGCCCATGGCAGGGGGTTGAAACAAGATGAAATTTAAGGTTCCTTCCAACCAAAACCACTCTGTAATTCTGTGATTATGTTGCAATAAAATGGAATGTTATCACTATCTTTTCAATAATTATCTTAAAAAAACCCCTAATTAAATTAAATTGAAGTCACTCCTAATAAAATTTATCCTTTTGAATGTGTCACTGTAGCTGCTGGTCATATGGTTGGAAGTTCATCAATGTTCTCTCCTACACCAGAGCAGAAGGAGGCAAAGGAAGGTGATGTCTGGTTTATCAGGGCTTGTCTCAGCAGCTCATTACCTCACTGGCAGGGCTAAAAGCAGCTGATGCTTCTCTAGAAAGTAGCCAGGCCGTCTGCAATAGTCCCAGTAAAGCCAGGCTGGCCACAGGACTGTACTGGGGAGGAGGAAAGGGATGGAGTGGGGTGGGTGGGGTGTTCTCCCTCTGTGATGCTCCCCTGGAACCCATCACCATGGCAGCCAGAGATGCAGGATGAAGATTCCCTCCCTGCTGGCTTTCCCCTTCCTGGATTCTTCTTGAGTATGTGGTAACTACAAAAACATCCTTTGCCTCACCCTGGTGAGCAGGTGGTTCACAGGCAGTTACATTTCCCAATTCAGGCCTATTAGAATGAGAAATTTGTAAGGTATCCTTAAAGTGCAAAAACCCTTGGAGACAGGGCATTAGGTAAGAAAAAAGCAGGAGAAAGTCAGTGTGGATGGGGAAATAGCAGTACCAGAGTAGCAAACAGCCAGGAAGCAGACAAATTTTCTAGTGCAAAAAATAATTGTGTTTACCTGTAACATCAAGATTTTTCCCCCCAATAAAATAGTGCCTTATATAGCAATGATCTGTTAAATTAGCTATTCAAATAAAGACAGAGATAGAAGATTAATTAATTTGAAACTTTAAACTGCCTTAAAGACATGAATTGCATATGCCCATTTTGGTTGTAGAGAAAATTCAAAAAGAATTTATCTGGAGGAAAGGAGGATTCTACAGTATTCTTTTTCAGGCTCTACTAAAATTTCAATGTTCTTTCATTTCCAGAATGTTCATAGCCACTGCTGATCTACAAAGATTTTTCAGGAGACCATAAATCACCCTAAATAGCCAGGTTGTGGGAGTTCTTTTCTTTGGCTTGGAATCTTCCATGAAATCTGATGTAAGTTTAACCTCAAATGAGGTAAAAATACTCTCCCTGCCATGGTTTCATACAGTGCTGAACAGCAGCCTGTGAAAAATCAGGTGGTGACACTGGGGGTTGTTTTTTGAGCTTTGTTATTGCAGTTCTTAATCAACAAGGACAAAACACCAAATTCCATATTTTTCCTGTGTGAATTAGTAAAGACTGCTTGAGAGTATAGGAACCATGTTGTTATTTACATTTAATTGAAAACCCTACATGAGAAAACATTTCAAGACTCAAGAAGAAAGAGCTGAAAGACAATGCCAAATCCTTGCACTCCTCAGTGTCTGACTGGCCTGATTGTCCCAGCAGTGCCATGGCCCAGGTGTGCAGCAGGACAGACCAACACTGGGCACTGACTTTGCTTGTGGCCCTTTTACTGATGGCACAATTTTATCAAGTTCAATCAAATACCAATTTATTTCAGGATGTGGAGGCAGAACAGCGCTGCAGCCCCTCCATCCTGCCCAGCAGGTTTGGAAAACCCTCTGCTGACCAGAGACAGTCCTGCAGACTTGAACCCCAGCCTCCTGCTGTGCAGTGAGCAGCCTGGCCCAGGTTCCCAGGTGCTGGACCTTGGGTACCTGCCCTACTACAGGACATCCCACATCTGTGTCTGCCCTGCAGCTCACATCTGCACAGAAAGAGAAGAAAGCTCCCATGCAGGCAAGGCTGACACCAAGGAGGAGAAAGTGAGTTATTCAGCCACTCCACAGGATATCTTCCACACTGCAGGACTTCTGAAGAGCTTCTTGGCCAACCACTCACTCATACAGATTACATATTTGGTTAAATCGGGTTAAATACCTGAAAATTAGGTTCAGAGCAACTTACCTTGTATGTTTCTAAAAGGGATGGGAAGGGAAGAAGAGAGGCAGGCCCATCTCACATCAAGCTGTCACTCAAAATTAGGCCCTTAGGAACAAAATGATGACTTGTGCTCTGAAAACACAAAGCAGGAGCAGAGCTATCTGCAAGAATGAGATCCCTGAGGCAGCCCTTGGAAGGTCCCTCTCCCTTGAAACAACCTGTGAACCTCAGGGTGCTGCTGTGAGGGCAGCTCTGGGTGGGATCTGTCCCTCTGCTGCAGGGTCCTGCTGTGCCCCCAGAGGCAGCATTGCTCTAACACCCCATATCTGACACCCTGAGGGACACTGTTAGCTCTGGGTGGGACCTGTCCCTATGCTGCAGGGTCCTGCTGTGCTCCCAGAGGCAGCAATGCTCTAACACCCCATATCTGACACCCTGAGGGACACTGTTAGCTCTGGGTGGGACCTGTCCACTATTGCAGGGTCCTGCTGTGCTCCCAGAGGCAGCAATGCTCTAACACCCCATATCTGACACCCTGAGGGACACTGTTAGCTCTGGGTGGGACCTGTCCACTATTGCAGGGTCCTGCTGTGCTCCCAGAGGCAGCACTGCTCTAACACCCCATATCTGACACCTCAGCTCTTGGTCCTGTACATGTTTTTTCAGAGCCTCCTGCCCAGTTTGGAGCTGAGCAAGAAGACAATCTCTCCTGCAGGCAGGGAAGAGCCCCCAGCCCAGGAGCTCCTGGGAGCCATCAGCTCTGCCCTGTGCCTGCCCACAGCCTCCATCCCACACCTCAACCAGCCCTGCACTGGGTACTTCCCGTTCTACAGGACAGAGGGAGGCATTTGCACTGGCACACTTCAAAGAAAAGGGTCCCTCACCAGGATAGAAGGTCTGGAGACCAAAGAGGGAGGACAACAGGGAGGATCAAGTGTTTGGAATCTCCGTGGCATCTGCTTGGTGTCCTGAGAAGAAAGAAGGGGTTTGTGAATGCAGATGAGAAGGAGAAACTCTTGAAACCTATGGCAACATGAAAATCTGCATGAATTTAAATAAAATGAAAATATTCCTTCTCATAAAAACCCAACAAGTAGATATCCCAGACTGTGTAGTGGAAGCAGAAAGAGCAGGAGCTTGGGAAATCCAATAAAATTCCTCTAGATGTGCTTCTCTGTAACTAATCCCAAAGGCAAGATGCTCACACAAGGGATGTACAGCTATGGGAAATGGCCAATGGGAAAAAAATAAGAACTATTTAAATCTAAGTTGCTTGGAGGAATTAAAAAGAGACATAATTTCCAGTTGGGATTGGGAAATACATTTCCTTTCCCCCTCACTACAATCCTTCCATTGTATTACTGGCATCTGTTAGACCTGTGCACAACAGCCATACACAGGAGAAAAGAAAAACATTTTTATTTACATTCTTTGTCACTATGATTTTTTGAACACATTTCCATTATGTCTGTCTTCATTTCACTTGCCCAGTCAGTAATGAAAATACTCTTGATTACTTTAATATGTGCAACTAGGAGCTTCTATAAACATCAGTTTTGATGCTGGAAAACTGGGAAACAGCATCCAGAAAAATTTTGGCATTGATGAATCTTGACTGATTTACACCAGATGAGGATCTAACCAAAAAAGGTCAGCTCAGTATTTTCTTTGCAATTGTGAAATCTTGCAACATCCTCTCCTTGCTGCCAACTGTGTCACCTCCTTGAGACACCACATCAGTTGATGAAACACGGCTCTTTCCCCTCCCTGCACTGTGCACAGACCATTTCTGCTCAAAACAGATGAGTTTACTCCAACCAGTTAGTAAATTTTCAAGAGTTTCTGTAATGATTACACACTGGTCTGACAGTGTATTGACAGGCTGTCTAAATGTACCAATGTTACCTATTTTAAGGATTGAAGAAGGAAAACACATCACATTGCATTGTTACACATCTTCATAGGTAGACTGATTTTCCCTGTGGTGTGACACTAAGACCAGTGTAAGCCATAATTATTATTAAAAGCCAGAATTATTATTAAAACCATCATAAGCCATGCAAGGCAGAAATAATAATTTCTGCTTACACTGCACTTCAGTGGTTTTTGACCAGGTGGGAAGGGATTTTGGTGAGATGCTGAAAACCAGCAGAGCTCCCAGACAGGAGCTTTGATCCCAGTCTTTCTTCTAGGCAGTGCTCAGGATGAAGAAGTGCCTCACCCCCAGGTTTTTAATAAAAAAGCTGGGGTGAGCCAGACTGGTGAAAATTCATCCCAATGTCCTCACACAGCTGCCCCAGCTGGAACCAGGAATGCACCAAGAGTGCCTCCTGCATCCCTGCACTCCCAGGGGCACCTCAGTGCCTCCCTGCCACCTTCCCACTGGAAAACAAGGCAAATCAGATTCCAGATGAACTAAGACTATGAAACAGTTTCTGGTTTTAAGCACAAAGAAGGCTGACATCTTGGGTGTGTTGAGAGAAAGCCATGAAAAATAGAGAGAGATTATCCAAACTCAAGGGATCAGGCAGGGGAGGGAAGGAATTCTGTCTGTGAATATTAAATTCAGCATTTCCATAAATTTGGCATATTAAAATACTTTGAACAATGTAGTATCAAATCCTCAAATCTGCCTGATTTTAACTAGATAGAAATTAGCTGCTTTCCATTGGCTGTACTTGATAATTTATAGGAACAGTGAACATCAGAAATCAAAGATTTGGGAGATGAGAGTATTACAAGCATTATGCTCATGGATCAGAGAAGCCTAATTTTAATCAAAAGCTGGGAAATTTCATATGTTGCCATCTTGAAATTGAAGCTGAGCAAAACTCACGATTCTAATGTATTTTCCAGACAGCCTTGCTCAGAGGTAAAAAGGAAAGGATGGAGGGCAGTACTGGAAGCTTCTGTGTTTCTCTAGAAGGTTTATGCTGCTTTATTACTTTTCCACAGTTAACATCCTGTACACAGGCAGCAAATGGTTTTTCTCAAACTGCTCCATGGATCTGATTCCTGCCTTAGTGAGGACATCATGTGCCTTCATCCCAAGAGTGGTCCCAGTCACACAGTTTTGTTCATCCTTGTGTACTGATAATGTATTTCCTTTCATCTCCCTATTTGAAAAATCCATAATTCAGTTCTTCAACACTAGCAGTCCTCTGGAGTTTGAAAAACAATCCACAATTACTTTGATGCATGCTGTGCAGTCTTCATTGATCCTGTTTAAGCTTTTAATCTCATGAATTCACAAAGTAAATTCATAAAACAAACCAAACAAACCATGGCAAAGCATGCCCTTTAATAACAAAAGTGGTGATGATTATGATGTCTTTGGGGATTTCTGATAATGCAAGGTCTTCTCTCTCAACAGTTGATGTCAGATTTCATTTGGAAAAGAGGGACAAGACTCGAGCCACAGTATTTGTTACCTCTTGGGAAAAACCTACTTCAAAGTCAATAAAAAGACTCACAGAGACATGGCAGGGCACGGAATTTGGCTCCAAAATCAGGTACAAGAGACTTGTTTTAGTAAAATACTGCAGGCCTTGAGATCTAGACTGAAAGATTCCTGAAATCAGTGAGAGAACTCCATCAGCCTCAGCAAGGTGGAACTTGGGCCTCCAGTCTGCCCATGTGGAACAGAGCAGCACATTCCTTATATAAACCTGAACCCCACTAAATGCTGCTTTAGGGAGAAAATTATCTCCCCAACATTTAAATGTATTGATGTGCACCCTGCCCCAGGGGCACTGGCAGGGCTCTCCTTTCTCTCCCAAATCTGGATTGTGTCAGTGGATACGACTTAATAACTTTATTTTGAGCTCTGTTAGAAAGGAAGCTTTTGGCAAGGAGCATTTATCTCAGAAGAGCAGAACTCAGCATGAGACAAAGAAGCTTAAGCAGGTCCCTGCCCAGCAACACGATGGGAAAGAATGGAAGTGAGTAAATAATAGGGAACAACTTGGCTTCCTTTCAGAACTGTAGTGATGGTGAGTGACTAGAGAATACTTTGAATATTCACCTCTCTGCAAATAGAAGAACATGCACATCACTGGGTAAGCCCTGGGTAAGCACAGCTCTCCTGCTGGGACAGCCTAACCCAGGATTCAGTTCTGCCAGTGCAATTTAGGAACCCCATCAGAGATGAGGGAGTGTGCTCTGCAGAGCAGGGATGGGTTGAAGGTGGTGCCTGAGGGCTGTGCTCAACGCTGATCAGCAGCAGGAACCTGAAGGAATGAAGAAGGGGTTGCAAGGTCTGGTATCCACTGGGAAGCTGATGTAACAGGAGGGGAAGCAGCTGTGCTTCTGGCACACCTGGGCCTGAATGGATTCCATTAGTCTGTCCTGACACAGACATGTTTCTGTATCTACCTCTAGCTATATCCTAAATCCCACCAGAATATGTTTGGACCCAAGTGAGGTACCTGCCCAAAATAAACCTGTTCCCCAAAATGTGAAAAGGTGAGCTGGGGTGAAAGCACAGGCTGGCCCAGTCTGAAACCCTTTCTCAGTTAATGATGCAGGTGGGAAGGGATGGTGAAAAAGCAAACAGCCTGCTGACCTACAGAATCCCCCATAAATCTATCTGTCCCTACCCCAGTGCTACCAGTTCCCATTAACTCCTCCCAGGCTCCTGGGGGCACTTTTGCCTTTCCCAGGAACACAAGTTGATGGGATTTGCAGGTGTGGGCAAGGCAGAAATACCAGCACCTGATCCAAATTATGTAGTCCTTGACTTCTGCAGCAATCATTAGAGTTTCACATATGGAAAAATGCATGTGCTGTGTATTTCAGTTTGCAGCCTTTTGTCAAAGCTGGTGTCCTTGGGCTAATTTCTGCTACTGGCAAATACAAATGGAGAAATGCATCCCAAAGGGCTGCTGAACATCAGGATCACCTGAGCTGTGGGCTCCTCCAAACTCGTGCTTGGAATACATCCACTGTGCAGGGGAATGAGTGTGCTCTGCTTTTCTGAGCATCCACCTCTGCATGAGGAAGAACTTCTGTACTGGGAGTTGACTGAGCACTGGGACAGAGAGGCTCTGGAGTCTCTGGAGATATCAAAAGCCACCTGGACACAATCCTGAGTAATGTGGTCTAGGGATCCTGCTTGAGCAGGAGGCTGGACAGGTGAGTTCCAGTGGTCCCTTCAATGTGAACCATTCCCTGGCTCCTGTGCACATGAACTGCATGAGGCACAGCCCCCTGCCTGGCCATAGCCTGCAGCCTGGGGCAGACTGGGCCACCTTCTCATGTCTTTGAATGAGAAAAAATAATGCCAAAGCCTAGAGGTGCACAGACCTGCTTCTGTTGCAGTTACACCAAAGAGCAAGCACACACTCCATGGTGGCTTGTACTGAGCAAAAGTATCAAAGGCAAACAGATAAAATGGAAATTCTTGCAGGAGCAAGACCTGAAGGAAACGGGCAGCACAAGCAATGTGAAGGGAGTGTGGTGGAGAGTGAGGAGTTAAGCCTGCCTGGCCAGAGCTGTGAAAATAGACACCAACCTGCCTGGGAGGAGACAGTGAACTCTTTCCCATTCCAGAGCTCTGCAATGGCTGAGACATCAAACCCTACACAACATAAACCTAACAACAGGGTCTGACAGCTGCACAGTGTTTGAACAATGCCTCAGATGGGAAGTTTGGGAAATCCTCTATATCCCACTGGAGCATGATGCTGCAGCTTTTCCTGGTTTCCCTGGCTGTACTTTCCCTTAAACCAGAGATTGTGCCCCTGGTCTCACCACATCCCTTCAGTGACCCAACTCACCCACAGCCACCAGCTTTGATTTACTTCCAGAATACATTTCCTCTGGCAGCAGAGTGCTGATCCTTTCCTTGGAGAGCTCATTCTCTTATGGCATCCTCATGAATGGGTACTCTGGGTAAACATGAGGGGGTCTCAGCACCTTCCCCCTTAGCACCTGATGATGGCTAATAATAATGATTAATGAATTTTAATCTTCCTGTCACAATTCTCTTTCATTAATATTTGTATCTGCCAGATGTACCCCCAAGGGATAACTTGAGCTGCTAAGTATTAGTCTGCTATGTACAGCTGGTATTTTCTCCAGAAACTTTGAGGACATTCTTTGAAAGAGCATATTATGTGCAATTTTATTTTCAATTGTTAAAGCTGTCATGTGTTAGCAAAGAGAAGAATGTTTATTTTAGGCCTCCTCATCTGAGGAAGTAAAAAACTCCCTTACCAACATTTTCATGAAAAAAGGATCTGATGTAAAGGAATGATTACACACTTAAACAACTGGCATTATCACAGAGGTCAAGCTCAGCTATGGATACACCACTAAGCCTCCTAATTACAGCAGGGTGTAATTTAAAGCATCTTTAGCTGTCAGTGATTTAAACATGTACCATTTTCCAGTTAGAAATGTATTTGTTCAGCTGCTAAAAACAAGTCTTGTGAAGCATTTTTGGAAGCATAAACATTCAATTAAATTATCTAGTTGAGTCCTCATAATTGGGATGAAGTCTCTTTATATGACACAACATAATTAGCCAAATGATTAATTGGCAATTACTCTATGAAAACAAGTTAATCATTGTGTTTCCCAAATCAAGATCCTCTCTCTACACCATTTTAAACCATTTGGCTCTGGTCTGTGACTGTCTTGATTTATTTCTTCATCCATCTATGTCCTGGCTATGAAATTTGGAGGAATCTCTTCCCTGCTCTCAGCAATGCACTGACAGCTGTAGCAACAGGCAGCATCAAAAACATTTTCCCTTTTTTTAGCATTTTATTACCCTCCCCAGACGTGCCTGAGCTGTAGCTGGCTGGATATTGCTTCTTTGATGGTGCTCTCACTTGAAAGTGGGAAGGAGAATCTTGCAATTATGTTCATATAAAGACTAAGAAAATGAGCAGATGAGGATGTGAAATACAGTCATCCTTTGTGTCTGAAAGAGTTCTCAGCCCACAGGGGCTCCAACCTTAGGGTTTCTGGAATGAATTGTTAAACCATGTTGGCACAGGGAAAGCACCAACAGGTTGTATAAGAAAAAAGCAAAATCTGCTTGCACAGTTGTGAGTTTTCTCTAGGAATTGGTGGGAACGCTCTAGGCTTTGGGAAGTGTGGCTCACCATGTCCAGCAGGGAGGGACAACTGAGCTCACCCGTCAGAGGGGTCTGGGGACAGTGGGATGGAGCTTCACAGTCAGAACAGCCTCAAAACAGATACAGAGAGCAATTTGGGTGGGAAAAGCCCTCTGAGACCATCGAGTCCACCCCTTACCCCAGCACTGCCAAGTCCACCACTAACCCACATCTCTAAGTGCCACATCCACGTGTCTTCTAAACCCTGCAGGGGTGATGACTCCATCACTTCCCTAGAAAGTGTCATGTATTCCAATACCTGACAACCCTTCTGGTGCAGAAATTTTCCTTATCAGCCACCCTGAACAGCCCCTGTGCAACCCAAGGCTGTTTCTTCTTGTCCTAGATTACAAAAACAGAAAAATAAACCTTCAAGTGGCTGAAAAACACTTTTATCTTTGCTTGTTCTCAGAAAGAGAAGTAAAATCTGAAATGCTTTAAGAGAAAGTGCACAGGCAGAAAGGGGAGCTGAGCTCTCAGGGTACGTGCTGGTCATCTGGAGAAGAAAAGAGAGAATGCATTAGCAGGGAGCACAAAAATCCTGAAACTCACCAGAATTGAAGGTTGTTCAGAGTTTCCTGAGAAAAGATCTCAAAAGACATGCTTAAACAAGCAGGGCAGGCAGATGGGGTGTAACAGCACCCATGGGAGTGGCTGGATTGACTCGAGTGCAGTGGAGATGGATCGTGCTGGTGCCACAGTGAGCTGGCAGCCCCTGCAAAGCACTGTGCTGACTTCAGATTACAGCCAAGGTTAACCACACAGCTCCTGCTGGCTGGTGGGCCATTTGCCAAATAGTCCCTGAGGAACCAAAATCAGATCTACCTGAAGCCCTTTGACACCAAGTCAGATTTCCAGTGCCAGTTTTTTCCAGCTTTTGAGACACTATGAAGTTGATTTCTGTAGCAGCCAGAAACTGGGTATGGTGGTGACTCTGGGTGGTGACTCCAGGACAGCACTCCAAGTAATTTTTATTGAAAAGGAAGCTGACATTGCTAGGTGACACAGAAGACATCAGATTCTTCGTGCTCCAGGTATGATTCACAGCAGTTTTAGCATTTTAGCAGGGCAATAGCTTCAGTGATGTGCTAGAAAGGAGGGCTGAGCCTGTTTTTCAGCTCGGGTGCCCCAGGGACCCTGTGCCGATTGCCAGATTGCTTCCTGGATGAGAGCATAACTCAGCCATCAAACATTGCTTTACCCTTTGCATTCAGCTTTATGTACCCAAAGCTGTTCCTAATGAGGTGCAGATGTTTCTCAGACTGAGTTGTCACACAGAATGGGCAGGGGAAGGAACTAACGAAAACTTCAGCAGAAACGAAGGGAAATCGCGGCACTCGTGAATCACCAGCAGTGAAAGAGTTGGAGAGAAAAACCACAACCTTTTCTGTTTATTCACATCATTGCTGCTATCTCATGTGAGTCTGTGCTGGAGTGAGCTACAGGGAGAGCAGCAGCTTGGGCAGCTCAATCCTGGCCCCAGTGCTGCTAATTGCATTAATTGCAATTAGCTAATTGCACTAGCTGTGAGATTTCAGGGATAGCAGCAAACAGCCCCAGCACTACCTGCTGCTGCTATTTCCCTCCAGGCCCCCCAGGATCTGCTGATGAAGAACAGGATGCCTGAGAAGGGACAGGGATGAAGTCACAGCACATCCAGGTGTGGTGCCTACAGCCTTGAGATTTGGTTCACACCAACTAAAGAAAACTCCATGCAGCAGCAAGCAGCTGTGGGGTAATAAAACAAGCTGAAAGTTACTGCTTGTCTTCATGTACATCAAGTCTGGACTAGTTTTATTTATATGATTTTTCCACTGAGCAGCAGCAGTAATGGATGGAACGGAATGATCTCGGGATAATTTGAGAACAAATCTTCTGACACTTCTTCTAAGTCCCTCACTGAGAACATTTTTCTCCCTTCTGTCATTTTTTCTCTGTTTTACAAGCAAAATGCTGTGGTTTGAGAGGCAGGGCTGATGGGCTGGATGCCACATGCCCTGCTGAGGGGCATGCTGAGGCTGGAAACAGGAGCTTTCTGCCTTCTCCCTGCACAGTCCCAGCCTGCCCTCGGGAGGACTCTCACTCTGCAGTGCCTGTTCCTCACCACATGCTCACACAGCAGTAGTAACAAAAATTCAGTCAGCTTTGGACTGACTCCTCCTCCTGAAAGGGATAGGCAGAAAACTGGAAAAATGATGCTGAAACTATTATTTAAAAAATCTCAAATAAAAACAAACCCAGAAATCCTGAGCAAAATAATATTCCATCTGTAAAAATGTCACAGCCACAACTTGAAAGGTCACCATTACCTTTGGCCCATTCAGTCCAGTCTGCTGGCTGCATCTATTAGCTGGCACCAGTGTGTACCCTCTGAATGGAAAATAATTGAATAGGTGATGAGTCAAATGCTGAAAATCACGGTCCTCAAGGTGGTCTGGAGGAGTGGGGGAGATGCAGCTGCATTTGCTAGAGAGGCAGGATTAGAGGAAACCCAAGAGCAACCAGGAGCAAAACCATGGCAGGAATCTCAAGGGAAGAAAACAGCTTTCTAAACCATTGGGATGTTGATGATGAGAAAGGAAAATGCATTTAATGCTGAAATGAAATGGATTTAAAAGCCATCATGAAAAAATGATGCCAGCTGCTGAGTCCTGTAAAAGATCCTCAGGATGTCCCATGGTTGGAGAGGGCTCCCCACCATCACCTGCCACCTGCATCTGTCTCCTCATCCCTGCCCCATCCTGGTTTTCCCTGAAAGCAGCACAGTGAAACCTGTGTCATGCTCCTCTGAAACAGAGAAAATCAAAAGAAAGGGCAGAAAGTATCATTTGGTAGTAGGAGCATAGCCTGGTTTTATCATTATTTAGGGCGAGGAGCTGCCTTTGAAAACAGAAGATGAAGTTTTGAATGATAGCAAAGGAGTGGATTACTGACTGCTGATGTGATGCTGCAGGAGAGCTCCAGCTCTCAGCCCCAAGGGCAGGACTGGCAGCCTAGCTGTGCCTGGACCATCCCTCAGGAACAACTGGCACGTTTTCAGCCTGGTAAAACAAATCACAGCCCATGCCAAATGCTGGGAGGAGACAAAGATCCTTAAGACTGTGATAAAAGACTATTTTTAACTTATTCAATGCAGGGAGGCCAAGTAGTGGTTTCCTCATCATCAGATTAAAAAGAAATAGGGATATAGATCCTTCCCCCACAGCAAGGAAAACACAGCTTGTGCAAAGCTCACTGATCCTTCCTGCTCTCTCCAAGCTGGTCCCACTGAACTCCTTTTCTGGCATTTTCCCCCTCAGGCACACCAGTCTGGGGACACCAGGGTGTGCTGAGGCCCAGCAAGAGCTGCAGGATCCTGCTATTCTACAAATCCAAACAGATGTTTTATCCAAGGTACCAAAGCAAGGCACCTGGTGGGATGTGCTTTTCTCTGTCATACTCAATCAAAGTCTTCAGATGCAGATGTAGCACTCAGGTCTGTGCAGAGCCTGAACTGAACTGACATCCTAGCAGGAAAATTCCTTCCCACCCCCCTGAATGGCAGGGTCTGTCCTGCTGTGCAGAGTCCATCTCAGTGCTGGCATGTGCAGGTGAACAGCACCCTCTGCAGCCACCCCTGCTGCCAGAGCTGCAAAAACCAGCCTGGAAAAGCACTTAACCCATCTTCTTCTGCAAATGGAGATCGTGAATTCTTGTTAAATTGAGATAAACCTGCAGTTGTGATACCAGCTTCATGTAAAGCCCATCAGATAGGCTTACTTTAGCAAAGTCAGCTACAGCAATGGATGTTTTAAAGATCTGGGCAAACCCCAATATGTTTAATTTCTTGGCATAGTGCCTGCTTGGAAACAAAATGATAAAATTATTCAAGTTAACCACAAGTGAATAAAATGTTATTTTGTAGGATATGGGGAATGTGTTTTCTAAAACAGAGAATAAAATTTCTCTATGTGCTGCAATTTAGCAGTCAAACAATTTTACAGAGCTGGAAATATCTTTAGCTGTTAAAAAGACACTCTCATGGCTAAATCAGTAATTTCTCTTCCCTGGTGCCTCAGGAGGGCTGTTTCTTACACAGATGTGTGGAGGAAGGGGTAGAGCAGAGATCTGGAGGGAGGACAGTCAGAGAAACTGCATCAAGAACACCATCAGGAGGCATTTCTAGATGGGTAGTTTATCCCATTTCCTTTTGGTGGCACTGTAGGCCCAAATATTATCAAACATCAGGCCTAGGTCCCTGGGGGTCTGGCGCTCTCAAGGAACCAAAATCTGGCTCTCAGTGGCTGTGGGAAGCTCATTGCAGCAATTTGTTTCTGCTGCTTTCATGGGTTTTGGAGGAAAAGTGTTTCTATATGCAACAAGGTAATTACTCAGCATTGCATCTGTGACAAATACCCAGGCTGGACCTGAAGTCTGTGTGCATGAGTTCCTTTTGGTTGTGGCCACACTGTCTCTGGAATGACAGCAAGGATGCACAGGAATGAGCACTGGCAAAATAACACATGTGGAAGAATAAACATTTCCTTGAGTTTTGGACAGCCACCACAGGAGCACAACTCAGACCAGATCTGGGCTCTGATCCACAGACTCCCAGAGTGAAAAGCTCTGGAATTTGCACCCAAGGACCCAGCTCCTGCTCAGCCCAGCAGCCTGAGCTGTGTGGAGCCCAGCATGGGGACACGGGTGCTGAGACATCCCTGTGTCCCATGGAACACCAACACAGTGAGAGATGCTCTCCTGCAGGGAATCACCCTTCACAGCAGCCAGAGGCTGGCTTTTCCTACCCAAGCCCTTCTCAGCTTGATGCTCTCATGATTTTTCCTTCACTACAGTGATGCTGTAAAACCTTCCAGAAGGGATGAACACAAATTCTTCCTGTAGACCCCACAGTGAATTAATGGGGCTTAAACAGGACTGTGTGAGCAGGGAATCAGTGAGACTGAACAAAAGGATGCTTCTCCATTAACACAAATGAGAAACTGTCTCACTGTGCCTGTTCAATCAAAGCATTGCCCACAAAGCAGTGGTGTTTGCGTCTCATGTAAATTTTCCTGCAGCTTTCAAGCACCATGATTGGTATTTGCAACTTTGAAATCTCCAGTTAACTGTTTTGTTTGCAATTCCTCTTCCTGGTGTTATTGATTGCAGAGATGTTTCCAACCAAAAAGGGTGTTCACCCTGTAAAGTTAGCCTGCTCCTTTTCTCCCCGTTACAATTTTCTAGCCCAGCCCAGCTGTGCCTGGCAACCTACACAAAATCCCTTTTCTGCAACAGAATAGTAAAAAGGTGGAAGAATGTTTGGAGGGGTAAATACAGAAGAAACTTTTTTCAGTGAAGACAGTAATAAATATGCACACACACACACACACCCCTCACACCATTTTAATTTGATTTTAGAATAGAATATTTTAATTACTCAGAATTACTGAGATTTTCAAGAAGATTTACAAAATCCAAGGTCCAATTTGCCAGTTATTTTTCTAAAGACATCCAGCTTCCCCAAGCTGAAAAGAAGGGTTTATTCTAATTTACAGTTGCCAGTGGGGTCTGTGTGAGATACTGTGCATTCACCTGCTGGTACTCCAGATGTGGAATTTAGCAAATGCATGTCAGAAGGGTTTTGGTCACATGAAGCTGGAGCTCAAACTGAACACCTCTCCCCTGAAGAGTCTGCCTGGTGTCTGACCTGACACAGGACCTGGAAAGCAGGAGTGGGGATTATTTTAGCTAACTGTGTGTGTCTGCCCTGAGGTTCCCCCTGGATGAGGAGCCACAGCTCGTCTCAGATGCCCAAGGGGCTGCCATGGCCAGCTGTCCAGAGTGACTTTGTGATCTTGAATTGTACCCCCATTCATCTGTTCAGCCCAGAAATAAATTTTGTACTTTAAGGTTGGATTTGAGAGTGAAGGGGGGGAAGGAGAAGCAGTGGAATGTGTGAGGGGCTTGTTTACAGAACACAGAGATGGGAGTTCCATCACTTCTCTCCTGGACTGTGTTGCTGTGGTGGACAGCAGGAGTGAGCTCCCCTTTGCTTTCAGCTAGTTTTTGACTAACTAAAGTAGAGAAACTCCCCAGACAGTTTTTTTTCCTTTTTTCCTGGAACTATTTGAACCTGCTCTAGGCTGGGGACCCAGGGGTAGCACCAGGAGCTGGCACCTGTGGCCACCAGAGCCTGGCCTGGGCACTGGCATTTTCCAGCACTGGAGGGACTGAG
Source organism: Oenanthe melanoleuca (assembly GCF_029582105.1). Lineage (NCBI taxonomy): Eukaryota > Metazoa > Chordata > Aves > Passeriformes > Muscicapidae > Oenanthe > Oenanthe melanoleuca. The sequence goes on along the minus strand of NC_079347.1, from coordinate 11,686,936 downwards.
AACAGACTGAACCACCAACCACAAGAAAAAGACTTTCTAAATTTGTCATCTCTTCAAAGCACCAAAAAGTTTTTTTGTTCAGTATTTTTCATTTTTTGTGCTAGGCAGTGCTTTGCCTGTTAAAGTTTTTCCACTTCTCTCTGAAACAAATTTCTTCCCATACAAATTAAAAGAAAAGCCACTTAAGTTTGCTCGCTAGGGGGTCATCCTTTAAAAGTTTTCTCCCAAATTTGCCCTGAACCAGAAAAAATACACCAGCCCAGGCAGAGAACTGAGAAGGGAAATGTAAAACTTAGAGGAATAAAATCATGTGTTGAGAAGATTCCTCCTGGCCACCAGCCCTTTTCCTGAGACCTTCTCAGACTTCACTGTGAGGCTGTAACAGGCTGCCCAGACAAGGTGTGGCTGCCCCATCCTTGGGAGGGTTCAAGGCCAGGCTGGATGGAGCCCTGAGCAATCCAATCCAGTGGAAGGTGTCCTGCCCACGGCAGGAGGGTGGAATGAGAGGATCTTTGAGTCTCTTCCAACCCACACCATTCTGTTGGCTCCATGACATGCCCAAGAAGTAGGAGGGGCTGAGCTGAGCACCATGAGCTGCTGAAGGAACAACCAAAACTCAGAAACCTGTTCATGGCTGTGGGCAAAGTGCTCACTCAGGCTCATGAGCAGTACAACCACATGTTGCCTCCCCAGCTGCTTCTGCCAGGGAAGCTTCCTGCTCTTTCCAGGTCTTATCAATAGCTGCTGTGTGGAAAATGAGCTCAGGCAATGGGAGCAAGGAGCTCGAGTCACAGCTGGCTGTCTCCTTGGCCAGGACAGAGAAGAACACCTTTCTGCCATGCTGTATTTGGATTCTGCAGCTTTGCTCTGCTCTCAGCTTCAAGCATGTCCTGGTGAGCTGGCTCATCTCAGCTAACACCTCCTGAGCTTGTGGAACAGTCAGCCTTGCCTGGGTGGGAGTGTGGCTGCAGCTCAGCCAGCTCCAGACACTGCTGCTTCTGCTGCTCTCCAAAACTGGGGAAGAGGAGGAGCTCAGTACAGGGACAGGGCTGCTCAATGCTCTCGAGAAAAGGTGGTGGATGTGTTTGAGAGCTGCTCATGGAATGTCTGCCCTGACTGCTGGCTGCTGCTCAGCCAGGCTGGGATCTGGGGGATGTGTTGGATATGTTAGATATGTTGGATACGTTGGATATGTTGGATATGTTAGATATGGTAGATATGTTAGATATGTTGGATATGTTAGATATGTTAAATATGTTAGATGTGTTAGATGCCTGGTGCTGGAGGCTGAGGGCAGGTGGTCCCAGGTCTGTGCAGCACCATGGAAGTGCATCAGCTGCATCTTGCCTGTAGGTCTGGAGAGAGATCTTCTCATGGGATATCAGCTACTTCAGGCATTCATCACAAGAGTTCCCTAAATAAAAAGAAATAGATACAGAGATTGATATGATATGATATGATATGATATGATATGATATGATATGATATGATATATGTTATGACATTATGATATAGATACAGATGATGAAAAGACCAGAGGATTCCCTTCACTCTCCAGTTCTTCCTGGAGTGCTTCTCCCCCAGTAAACCCTACCCAGGTCCTGGGCAAGGAAGGGCACAGAAGAGCTTTTCAGCTGTTCACAGTGGGGCCTTCCATGCCTGTTTCTGGTGTGTTTGTAGCCTCTAATTCATCTGCCATGCACATTCCTGCAGAGCAAGCACTCATGTTTTGCTGTCTACAGAAACAGGCTTGTTTGGTAGCTCCTGGAGAGGAAAGCTATTTCTGCTATGTGCCCCCTGACATGTCTTCCCACAGCCTGGATCTGTCTGGTTGCTCTAGCCATGAAGTTGTCCTCCTATCACCACTTACACATTGCTTCAGACTGTTTGTACATTGCTTTTTAATTTACTGGGCTCTGCTCATGTGACTCAGCCCCTCAAAGAGGGGTCTGAAACCCCTAAACCAAGCACAGAGTCTGGTACCTGAGGCTGCAGCTGCAGCAGTAAAGCTTAATGTACTTGTACCTTGTCCAGCAGCTTAAGCCATTATTTGTTACTAACAGGTTAATATTTTAAAGGAATTTGAAAGTGAATTTAGAATGAAATGCATCCTAGCCCAGAAATCGTTTACAGATGGATATGAAGTTAATTTCTATCTCTAACATATTCTGTCCCTGATGAGTTGATTTAGTTGCCAGAGTAGTTAAATGTGAATCTACCACAAGATTCTGAATCTGTCCCAGTTCCTTCACTGCAATGCTCTCACAGAGAAAATACACAGGTAAGATGGTTGGAAATTCCTTCCTCCTCATTGGTAGCATTATAAACCTGCTGTGGAAACTATATCAACTGGTCAAAAGAGAGTAGTACCACAAAAAAAAAAAAAAAAAAAAGGGTTTGTGGTTGAGAAGGAGGCAGAATCTAGAGTGTTCAGGATGACACAATCTCCCTGTTCCCCCTCTTGGCAGGGGGAAGAGAATTCCTCATGCCTAATCAAAACCACACTTGTCTTCTCTGACCAGCACTTGTGAGTGGCTACAAGCCCAGGCTGGGACTCAGAGCAGCAGAAAGGATGGATCCCTTCCCAGTTTTCCATACATCACTGCTGCCTGTTACCAGTAAAAGGAGAAGTCCTGCCAGCTGGGAGATGGAGGTGTGTGCACAGGTGACAACAAACAGCCCTGTATTTGACAGCAGCAAGTGGAGAGAAGAGCCCTGAGCCTCTGAGCCCTGGGAGGACATGGCAGCATGCTGAAAAGTACCTGAGAGCAAAGATGGCCCTGCCAGTGCCACTGCCCAAAAGCAGCTTTGCTTTAGTGGTCCCAGCTCAGCCCAGTTTGGCAAAACTCACAGAATCATAGAATGCTACAACAGTTTGGGTTGGGTGGGACATTAAAACCCATCCAATTCCAACCTGCCATGGGCAGGGACACCTCCCACAAGGCCAGGCTGCTCAGAGCAGCAGGAGCTGCAGCACAGGTTCACCTGTGCATAACCAGAGAGGTGCCTCAGCCTGGCTGGGAGTGACTCCCAGTCCACAGCTGGCACTAAGGATAAACAATTGTGGGTGGCAGGCACTGTGCTTCAGGGACAAACACCCTCACAAACCACGAAGAGCAGGGCACTGAGGGGCTGAGCAGACATGGACAGTCCAGGCTTGCACATCCCTGGCCACTCTGGGATCACCCACAGGTTTGTGGAACTGCTGTCAGCAAGAGCCTCGAGTGTCCTGCACCCCTGGGTGTGTCCACAGGGACAGCTGCAAGGGCATCTCCCTCCTCTGGGCCAGCAGCTGTTTAGAGCAAACTCTCCATAACACTTGGTTTCAGTTCCAGGTTCAGTGTTGTACAAAGACCATGTCCAGCATTCTCCCTGAGTCAGCAGATGTTCTGAATTTGGCATGGAAATGTGTTACTCCCAGTTAAAGAGAATTCACATGATTAATGATTAATGCTGCTATCTGAATAATTACCTCATTCAGCCAGCTTTTCTTCTGGTTTTGCAAGAAAATGTGCATAAAAATGAGGACAAAACCCTTTTTCTGTGTTAATGTATATGTGGAATAACATTTCTTCTAAAAAGAAGAAAGCAAGCTTGAGAAATATAACTGGTAAGTTTCCACAGTGCTTGTGCACACATGTTCTCTCCAACATTTATCCAGGACCACAGTCCCCCTCAAAATCCATTAGAGACCTGGTGCTTGAGGAAAACCTTCCTCATGAAGAATGAGCATTGTTATATGCATTGAAAAATCTAAAGTTTCAGGTGTAGATTATCTGTGCTGATAACCATGCACACAATATTAAATTTCTAGAAGCAATTTCTAGACAAAAGTCTCCTTCAGCCAACTTGGTGATAAGGTTTCCTGTGTATATGTGCATGTACATAAGGGAACATTGTTTTAAGGCCTTTTTGTGGAATATATTAATTTAGCAGTGGAAATGCCAACTTTTTAAGGAAAAAAATTGAATATTTATATTTTCAGCCAGTATTTTGGCATTCAGGATTTCTTGCTCATGAGCTACCAACATTTTCTGTAGTTACTAGAACACGAAGATATACTACATTTCAAGAAAATCCAATCTTGTATTTAAAGAAGACAATGTAGCAAACCTGACGCCAATCTTGTCAGAAAGCATCTAAAACTGAAGCAAGGAACTGCCACCTACAGAAATCTAGCCTAGACAGAATAAAATTTGCTTTGGGCTGTAGTATAAACCTCAGCCAGATGTGTATGTGCACAGAGACCAAGGGCTAAGACATCTTTTTCACAGCAGTCATACCCCTGAAGTCCAAGAGGACATTTCTGATGGAATTGGTGAGCATAAGGAGAGCTAGTTGAGGATGGTGAGTGGCCAGGTGATGTTCAGGTGTAAGACATCAGATTTAGTATTTGAAAGTGCCACAGAGGAGGCACAACAGCCAGGCTGGGCTCAAGAATCATTCATTATTCAAGAGAGGGAGCCCAGCCTTCAGCCCCAATCAGAAAGGCATGTTAGGAATCCCCAGAAAAGAGTTTGAGATCAAAACAGAAGATATTCTGCTGAGTGATTCTTTCCTATCACTTGTGGTTCTGGCTGCACGGTTGAAAGATTTTAAACAAAAATGATTGAGGAGGGTGAAAAGGAACATCTTGCATAAAAGGGGAATAAACCAGATCTGGAATCCTGACTCTGGGAAAGACAGGGCAGAGGGAGTAGCATGCAACATATGTATAAGAGAATTGTAGAAAGAATGGTTTGGGGGGGCAATTGTTAATTGCTTCCCAAAATACAGAAATTTGGGTTATCTCCTAAAAAGATTATACAGAAATTGGGGGTATCTCCTCAAACGATGATACAGTCATTTCAACGAAGGGAACTGAGATATTTTTCAAGCTATTAAGGGTGTAATACTCTTTATCTCTGTACTTACATCTTCAATTCGCGACTGTAAACGATCTTCCCCACACCCCCACCTCTTCCCCCTTCAGGCTGAGCCCCGTTCCCGGCGCCGCCGCCGCCCCGCCCGCACCGCGACCCTGCCCGCCCCGGCCGGGCGGTGTCTGCGCGGGGTGTGTGATGATATCGGGCCGTGTGTGATATCACAGCCGTGTGTGAGGTGATATCACAGCGCTTGGGAGCCGCGGGCGCGGAACGCGGAGCGCACGGAGCGCACGGAGCGCACGGAGCGCTGCCCGGAGCGCACGGAGCGCTGCCCGGAGCTCACGGAGCGCTGCCCGGAGCGCACGGAGAGCGCACGGAGCGCTCCCCGGAGCGCTGCCCGCGGCACCCCCAGCCCCGCGGGACGCGCTCGGAGGCGCAGCATGGGAAGCGTGCAGCTGCAGGACTTCGTGGCGGGCTTGGTGGGCGGTGAGTGATGCCGTGAGCGCGGTGCGGAGGCGGCGAGGGGCGCACGGCGGTTCCCGGGGGTAAAGCCACCCGTCCGTGCCTCCGCCCGGCGTGTCCTGCCGTTCGCTTCGGCGTGCGAGCGCGGTTTGATCCCGCTGCCGGGGGCGGGATAGCTAGAATTCAAGTTGAGAAGGTGTGATGCTGTGCGGGGCCGACTTGCAGAAGCCCCGCTTGGCCCCGGCTCCGCCGGCTCTGCCGTCCTTGTCCCGGGGCTGGAAGCGCCGCCGGGCTCGGAGGGACTGGCAGCTTCAGCCCGGGGTCCCCGTGTCCCCATCCCCGGGAGAGGCACTGCCGGGGTCCCACCCTGCCGCCCCACCGTGGCCAATGTCACCGGGGAATTCCGATGGCAAACACCGGGAAACTGGCAACAGAAAGAAAAAGATGCCAAACGACACGTAGAGACAGCAGTAATGGGACAAGGTTTACAGAACTGATAGATGCCCACTGGGTTTGCCAGATGTGAGGGTGACCAGCTCTGCTGCCCCCAGGGCTGCAGCAGGACAGAGGGTCCACTGTGGCACCAGCCTCTGCTCAGGTGACCCTTCAGACCCGACACAGCAGCAGGATGTGAGGTGCCTCACAGGTGTCCTGCCACATTAGGTTAATTCACTAGCAGACTAAAAAACCCAAAACTTCTGCCAACAATTTGTGTGAGCAGCTGGTGTTTGGATCTCTGTAGGCCGTGGTTGCTCTCTCTGCCCCACTGCCCTGTGCTGTTGCTGCACACCCCCAGCAATGGGTCAGGATGTGTGGGAGGTGAACAGCCAGCGCTCAGCAATGGTGGCAACTGAGAGTTTTCATGCAAAGCACTAGACCATGAGTGCTCCCAGGTCTATCATGGGAGGGGACATTTTTAAACACGTTTTTAGAAAAGTCAAAATGTGTTGACCAGGGATGTGATGCTCTTTTCAGTACTAATCCACTATGAGTGAGAAATTGCATGTAGTCCCCAAGGCACCTGTGGGCACTGGCTTGCACAGAGATTTGCTGGTGAGGAAGCATCACAATTTATCCACTCTCCACAAAACCTAAAACCTGCCAGTGTTGTTTGCAACAAACCCACAAAACCATGGCATACAGGTGTTCCATTCTCCTGGAGAACAGGGAAACCAATCTGTGCTCTGTGCTGACACCACAGCTCCTGGCAGTGAGTGGTGTGAGTAGGTGGGTGAGTGGTAACAGAATTTCTCCCCAGAGAAGCATGGGGAGGAAGGCAGGAGAGATCTATGCAGAGCAGGATCCTCTGTATCTGAATCCTCTCTGACAGGTATCTCTATAAACAGCTCTTAAAACAAGGGATGAGGAATTTGCAGGTCCCATTAGCAGTCAGCTAGGACCTCACTCAGAGCCAGGACAAAGCATTGCCTTGTGTTGAACAGGAATCTCACCACCCTGAGGCTAAAAATTTGTGTGAGCTTACAGGAGTGCAAAAGGGGTTGGTCCTGGACAGAATATACAGATATGACTTCTCCTTCTCTGCTGCCTTTGAGATGAAAAGCTGAAGGAGTCCAGGAGACTGTACATGGAAAAGTGTTTAGCTCAGCTTTTAGCTGTTGTCAGGGACAGGGCATCATGCTGGTCATTGCTCTGGCTAGCCCCTTACAACTGTTCCTATGGAAATCTTTTCTCTCCTCTAAACACATTGCATCCTTCCAGTCACAAAAGCTTCAATGTTTTGCATAATACTTTGCTTTCATCCCCAGGAATTGCCAGTGTGGTTGCGGGCCATCCCCTGGACACAGTCAAGGTAAAACACTTTGGGCAGTGTTCATATGTCACCACCCAAACCTCCACCAATTCAGACCTTCTCTCTAGCTGATGCCTTGAAGGACCTTCACTTTATCCCAAAGGGGAATTTGGAATGTTTTCACAGATTTTCTTCCTCTCCAATACTCATTTTGAATGAGAAACTAAAACAACTGACTGATACATGCAAGTTCCTTTGTGGAGAATTAATGCTGAAAATTAACCTGGCCTTACTTAATGTGTGGTTCACTGAACAGTTCTGCCAATGTTTTATTGAACTTTGCCACAGACTAGTATTCAAAGGGCACTGAGGAAACTGTATTTGTTTTGCTGCAGGCACATTTTTATGTGTTTTCCTAGTGCTGGTAACACTGGAAGGGCAGAGTTCTGAAATTATTGTTGTGACACACAGTGTTTATGATTCCCTAATGATATTTATTCCTTCAACTGAAGGATTTAGAGAAGTAAGAAGGTATTTGTCAGCATGATGCAGACAAGCCCATGCACACGCCAGTGCATCCTGACTCAACCAAGCTGACCATCCCTACTGATGCAGAGATAGGAGGCAGATCTTGTTCCTTTCTTTTTTTGCCCAGACAATTCTGGGCAGCTTTCATCACTTTAGCTTCCCTACCCTTGGTGGGGTTGCTCAGCCTGAAGAATAGAAGGCTCCATAGAAATCTTATTGTGGTCTTCTAGTCTTGAAGGGGGTCTAAAAAAAAGACAGAATTTTTAGCAGGGCCCATTGGGATAGGACAAGGGGTACTGGTTTTAAACAGAAAGAGAATAGGTTTGGATTAGATATAGATAGGTTTAGATTACATATAAGGAAGTCCTATATAAAAAAAGGTGGTAAAACACAGGCACAGGCTGCCCAAGAAGGTGGGGGGATGACCATCCCTGGAAACATTCAAGGATGGATGGGGCTCTGAGCAACCTGGCCTAGCTGGAGATGTCACTGCTCACTGCACGGAGGTTGAACCAGGTGACCTTAAAAGATCTTTTTCAACTCGAGCTATTGTACAGTTCTGTGACTGTGATCCCCACTCTGGCTCAAGCCTGGCTCTGGCAGCAGGCAGGGCTGCAGTTGTGGCAAACCAAAAAGCCACTGGTCGTGTCTGCACCTTAAAGACCTTTGGGGGTGGTGCCAGGGAGGCAGAGCCCAGCAGGGCCCACACCCCACGCCCTCCCCAGCCATCACAGCCATCCCCTTGCACACACCAGGCTCTCCTGGGATCAGGACATGCCTGGCCAGCCCTGCTCTTTCTGAGCTGCTGACGTGGTAGCAGCCCCAGGGCATCCCAGTGCGAAGGTGGGTGCAGAGCCCAGGCAGGAGGAGCCTCGAGCTGCCCACACCACCCAGCCATGGGCAGGGCACAGGCAGCACAGGCACATCCCCATCTCAGGCTGGTGCTCAGGGCATCATTGCCTGCTTTGAGGGAGTTTGGCCATGAGAAACTACCCGGAAACATGGAGTTTCTGGATGCCAGGAAAGAGCAAGCCCATCCTTCAGTGGTTATAAAGACAACTGTCAGGCTGCCCCCTCTGCTGCTCTCGGCTTTAGGCAAGGCTTTGCCTTGGGAATACCAAGTAGGCAGACTTGTTTTGTTCCAAATTCAGGAGCAGGAAAGTGGAAAACAGAGTTCTTACACAGCACCGGGGCTGTTCAGCAGCATCTGCAGCCTCCAGGGGATCAGGGGTCTTTCCCCATCTGAGGGAGGCAGGACTGAATATAAGGCTCTGTGGGTAAGTGGCATCTACACCACAATGGTGGCTCCCATCAAGCCACCTCATCTGCCTTCAGCTTTCCCATCATCTCAGCTTCATCAAACCCCAGCAGCTGCTTTTTCCTGTCATTGCAAAGCTCTAGTAGTTGTGCTTTTACTTTTCATCCTACCCATTGCATTAATTTCCCCAGAACTTTCTTCAGCTTCTGGGTGTCAAAACATAACAAAAAGGAGAACTTTCCAGAGGTAGATCCATACTGGTAGCAGTTGATTTTGTTAGAGATGCTAGCAGGCACTTCAGTGCTGGGTGTTAACAGATTAGCTAAGGGACATGTGTGTGAGAACCAGATTGTGAGAACACTCAGTTGCCCCCAGTTACACAAAAAGTATATTAACTTGGACCTCTAAATACCTGGTTACTGGGTAAAGGAGAAAAATCCAAGCCCATGGAGGCAAAGTGGAAATGCCTGGTCTAAGATGAAGCCAGGAGGGAACTCAGGGCTGGGCACTGGGGTCACCTTGTCCTGGGTCACTCAGGGTGCAGCCACCTTCCCCTGGTCCCCCCAGCCCTGCTGTCCCCAGAGTGAGTCAGGGTGTGCACCCAAGGCCTGCCCACGTTGCACAAGGTGTGCTGTGTGAGCCATGGCAGCATCTGCATGTACCAGCTTGTTCTGAGTGCTCAGTACTCATCCTGCTTTTGCTGCTGCTTCTCTGCAGCCTCTGGCCAGGCCTGGAGTGGAGCAGGGATGCTCCATGTGTGCAAACAGCTGCATGGAGCCACCCTGGGGAGGGTGAGCCTGGGCTGAGGGGTGGACACTGACTTTGGTCCCTCCTGCTCCTGCCAGGGTCCCATGGTGGCACTGGCAGCCACTTGCAGGCTCTGGGCTAAATGATTGTGCCATCCAACCTGCTGTTTGCCATCCAGAAGCTCCCACCAGTAACTCTGGCAGGCACACATTCCTTTGGGCTTTAAATTCCCAAAGAACTCCCTGCTTCACCCTGGTGTAAATGGGGGCTGAGCCAGTGGAGGGGGTTGGACACCACCCCTCTAGTGCAGGCTGGCAGTGTCCCTTCAGACATCATTGCTAGCAGCAGTGCTGATAAACACAGTCAGAAATGTTGTCCCCATTTCCTAAAAACATTCCTGATGGAGCATGTGTGTCTTTCTATTAAAAAATGAGCTCTGGCCTCAGCCAAGATGAAGCCTGAGGTGCTGTGAAGTGAACAGTGTTTCCATTTCCTTGCACACCTCTAAGCCCAAAAAATCCACCCCTTGTTAGGATGTTTCTAGCACAACCTTGTGAGCAGCTTGAATGAAAGATGATATAAATATATACATATGAGAAGGGGAAATGTTTAATCCTGTAAGCCTTGTTATGACTTACCTGCCATTTCTTAGATATGTTGGAAGGTGTATAACCAATTTGCTTGCCAGAAATAAAATGTCTTTTTTTGAAATTATATGAAGCTGTGTTTTTGAGTGAAGCATGGAGAATTTCTGAGATGGTGCTGAATTATTTTAGCTCCAATCAGTATCTCTGTGTCTTAAAATTCACCTTGGAGCAGAAGGGCCTCAGAAGTCTCCCAGGGGAGCTCACCTCTCCTCTCTCTGCAACACATCCCAGCCTCCCCTGAGAGTCTCCAAATGGAGAAGACCACACCACTCTCCAATTTCCCCATAAATCAGGCCCTTGCCAATGACAGCACTGCACACCAGCAGCCTGCTGTGCTGGGGCAGGGTGGCTGCTCCAGACTGGAGAGCAATTTGACAGTCATTGATTCCAGATGTTGCAGAGAGCTCCAGCCTGTGAGATCCTGCTTAGCCTTGCTTCTGGCGAAGTTCAGGAGGGTGGATATATCTTATTTTATTGCTCAGCTCTCTTTATGACTAAGGAAGGACTTGCTCTCAAAGCAAAGTACACATTGTTTACGTACCATGAGCCTCCATTAGGCTGGAAGCATAAGAATTTAATCACATTTTACAAATGTCTTTTGCAGACTCGCATGCAAGCTGGACAAGGATATGGAAATACACTCAAGTGTATTCTCACTGTGTACAGAAATGAGTCTGTAAGTACTTCATTGTACTTTAAGTGTGCTGGTAGAAAGTGCAAGTCAATAAATAGATAAATACATAAAGTAATTCTACAAAATACTGTTGACACCAGCAGTTATATAAAGACCAATAAAGTTTATGCAATTGAGCCTGCAAATCCCTACAGCCTTCTCTTGCTTAACTCTGAGGTAACCCACTTGGTGACTCCCACAGGGAACAGAGAGATCCCTGACATGGAATGATCAGTGTCTCCATATGGGTTGCATCCACAGTGAATCTTTTGCCCGATCCCACTGGCAAAGGACTCCCAGAGGGATTTTGCTGACTTTGGTGAACAAACACTGTCTAGATGAGGCACTTCTACGTGGGTTCCTGTGCTTTCAACCATATCCTGTCTTCTGCACCATCTTTATAAGCCTTTAGTAGCATGAACCAATTTCCTTTGCTCAGCATGTGCAAACAGTTGGTTCCAGGAGACATCTGCTACTTGGATTTGCATTTCACCCCTGACTATGGCAGGGCATTGGAACGAGATGACTTTCAGAGTCCTTTCCAACCCAAGCCACGCGCGAGTCTGTGATTTCTAACCTGCTAGACAAGTTGTGGTTTACGCTGCTGAGTCCTGCTCAGTCTCCTAAGCCCTGCTCCCTTTCCCGGGTAGCTGGCCGGCTTCTTCAAGGGCATGTCGTTCCCGCTGGCCAGCATCGGCGTGTACAGCTCGGTGGTGTTCGGGGTGTTCAGCGGCACGCAGCGCTGGCTGGCCCGGCGGCGCCACGGGGACGCGCCCGCCGCGCCCGCGCTCGCCGACGTGGCGCTGGCCAGCGTGGTGGCCGGCGGCGTCTCCGTGGGCATCGGCACCCCCGTGGAGCTGGTCAAGATCAGGCTGCAGATGCAAACACAGCCCTACGCCAAAGGTAGGGAAACGGAGTTTCTTCTTCCTGTCTCTTTGGTGCGTGCACGGAGCTTTATAGCTTTGTTCAGGGTCGAGCTTTCTGCCCTGTGCTGCTGCAGCTGGGCTAAAGATTCCCCCTTTTGCCTGGGGATGGACCCCATCCTGCTCAGCTCGAGGGTAGGGCATTTATCAAGGGCATTTCCAGCCAGTTGGGATCCAAAAGGAACGTGAGGCAGGTCTGCTCAAGACCAGAAGCTGCAGAAACTGTGAGTCCCTGGGAATCGTCCCTGGGGATTCCAGCAGCTGCCAGCAGCACTGCCAGCTCCCCATCTCCCCGTGCACACTCTCAGCCCCATATTTATTTGCCCATAAACCTCTGTTTTTCCACCCTTCTCTGTTCAAAAGCAGAAGTTTCCCATTTGCATTTAAGAAGCGCTGACCCATTTCACAGAGGGTGCCAGGATGGGTCAGGAGGGGACACCAGCAGGATGGCGGTGGGTGGCTGTTCCCTGTCCACAAGCTGCAGGCAGAAGGAGCTGCTTCAGCTCCAGACAGCAGCTGAATTCCATTGCAGGCTGCCAGCATGGAGCAAACCCCACCAGAGTACATGCAACAGCCAAAGGGAGACATGGAGCAGCTTCAGAGCTGAACAGCTTGGATTTCAGCATTTCACCTTTCTCCCAATCACAGTCACAGTGTTTAACTGGGAAATGCTGGCATTTTTCTGTTGCTTTGATAAAACAATATTATGTCCATTTTTAAAACCTCCATGTGGCTTAGCAACCTAATGCCTTTTACAAAAACAACTTGGTGTGCATGGGAAGGGCCAGACTCTGAAGATGTTAAGGTTTTGAAAGATGTGACTTGGGATAAGTTGAAGTTAAGATCCATGAAAATTTGGCACATTGCCTTAAACTTATTTGGAAGTCTCACTTGGCACATACCTATTGGGAGGTATGCCATGCATCTAAGAAAAATCTGCCTTGAAGTGTCTAAATGTGTTCTGAAAATGGACCTAAATGCTCTTCCCTAAAACTTTTCCCTATGCTATCTGTTGACCCCAGCAGAAGAAACTGGATGGCAGTGATTTCTAATCAATGACAATGGGCTTTGGAGAGGAGTTTTGTGATAATATATCTATTCTAACATTTATGTATTTTTTTTTTAATTTTTTCTTTTTTTTCTGTAGAAAAAGTTCAGCTAAATTCCACAGCTCCTGGATCTCCTGTGTACCGAGGCCCAATCCACTGCTTAAGGACAATCCTAGAGAAGGAGGGGATAGCAGGGATATACCGAGGCAATGTAGCAATGCTCCTGAGGGATATCCCCGGGTACTGCGCCTATTTCATCCCCTATGCAATGTTCTGTGACTGGATAACCCCTGATGGAAGCCTTTCTCCTAATGCCTTCACTATCTGGATGGCAGGGGGTGTAGCAGGTGAGCACCTTTACTTCCTCACAGCGCTGGCACAACAAGAACAGGAAGGTTCTCAGGGCAGATTAGGGTGACTCAAGGGCCACTGCATCCTCCTGCACACCAGCAGAGGACATGGCACTGAATGACCTTCCTTCCCCAGGGCTGGGCTCCCTGGCACCACAGCTGCACTTTATGGCTTGACAAACTTTATGGAATCGTGTTATCAGACCTTCACTGGGCTCATTGTCAGTGCAGAACAGACAGTGCCTTCATTTCCCTGGATGCCTCAGGGCAGCCTGCCAACCACATTGCCAGGGATATGTGAAGACAAGATGCCTTCAGAAGAGGACTTCAACCTGTTGGCTATCCACCAGCAGGGTGTGCAGCACCCAGTTGACTGTTACTGATCTTTTTTCCATGTGTACACTTGCCAGCAAAACTGGCATGTGCATCTCCCACCATGTGGAAAGTCACCCCTACTCCCACTCCCCACTCCCCACTTCCTGGCCATTTCTAAATTGCAGATCCACAAAGGCAAGTCAGTCCTTAGCTTAGGTAATGATAACAAAATGCCTTCTTCATTTCTCCTCAAAAAAAGAGGCCCTGGGTGCCTCTGGATAGCTTTTCTAGTGTGCCCCAACACTCATGTAGGTCCAGACAAACTCTTGTCTGTCCAGCTGGGCCTTGGATTGCAGTCATGATCTTTCCATAGGGAAACCATCCCACTCAGCTGCAGGCTGATCAATGGAAATTGGCATTTCTTTAGAGGGATGACAGGGTATCTCACTGCATGGAGCTAATCCTGGCAGCCTGAGATGCACCTGCCAGTCATTTGTACCCTCAGCTCAAACTCTGCTTTACAATGGAATTATCAGAAAACCCCATTTTTTCTGAAATTGTCCCAAGTGGCAGCTCAGGCTCTCCTCCACCAGAAGCACAGTAGAACATGTATTTGCACCTGGAGAAGCCCCTCTTGGGTTGCCTGCATCTGATCAGGAGCATCTGAGCACTCCTTCCAGAAATATGGAACTTTCTTCCAGAAATACTGTTCCTGTGCCTGAGCAGGGTGAATGCCCTGGCATGAAAATGGCATGAATATGATGTGCTAGATGTGAATTTCTGAGATCACTGACCTGTGAGCAAGGAAATACAGGGAAGGAATTATTCAAATACTTCTGTATTTTTCCAGGAGCTGTTTCCTGGGCAGTAAGTACTCCAATGGATGTTGTGAAAAGTAGACTTCAGGCAGATGGAGTTTATTCAAACCAGTACAAAGGGACCCTTGACTGCATGCTGCAGAGCTACCAGAACGAGGGCTTGAAAGTAAGTGCCATTTGAAGTTAAATCTGGTTATTAGGTATTTAACTGTCAATTGGAAAATACTGTAAAAAAACCTATCTGAAGAGTTGAGAGACAACTAAAGCCAGTTAGTGCTAAATTATTAAAATGGTAGTAGGTAATTATAGTGTAGATTCCTTCTAAATCAAAATAGTGAGAGTAATTATGCATGTTACATAATGAAGAAATGAATGACTGAGGGTCACACACTGCTGGTGTAATTAACTTCAAACAACATTTCATGTTAGTGCACTGAATCATGGATATAATTTGACTTATCATAAATCAGAGGTAGAAAGTCTGTAATTCTCCTGCATAATCCAGAGGTCAAATGTTTCCCGTTGACTTTGGTGTCAATGAACTGATTCTGGTGGGACTGTCCTGGCACTCTGGGTGTGTCTGGTCACTGTGGGCAGTGCTTTGGTGGAACTAAAGCTGCTTTTGCACTGCTTGCCCTCATTTTGCACCAAGATAGAGTTGACTGTCAGCATTCTAAAATCAGAATTGCTTTAGTTTCAAACACGAAGAAGGGCTGCATGCCAAACAACTTATCTCCCTTTTCTGACTTCATCTTTTAGTGTAATAAAAGATACATGCAAGCTTTTTGCAACCTTGATACCTGCAAACTTTGCCTCAGTTAAATGTGAATGGCAGAAAATGAGGGTTTGCAGCTTTATTGTGTTGCCAAGGCATGGTTGTGGAAGCAACATCTTCTGATATTGAAATAAATCTGTATTTATCATTGGAACAGCATATAGCCTGAGCTCCAAAAAAGCTGTCAGTAGAACTGAGTAACTAGTTGATAGCAAGACTGGGTCCTGCTCTTGTAAGGAAAATGTTTTTAAATATTGGGAGACTCACAGCTGACAAATGGCAAATGCAGGGCTGGATATTTTTATTATGTGACAAAGGAACAGCATTCTCAGAGCTGGAAATAACTGCTTGATGTACACAAAGAAACACAACTATACCCTTGTCTTTCTCCATAGCCAGGTGTGCTCAGTCTGATATGAAAAATTTATTTCTCTGGACTTTTCATCCTAAATTTTCATTATTATTTAACTTGGGTCTCTTGTGTTACTTTATGGATAATGCAAAAACATTGAATTTCCTCCCAGAAATTTCTATGTCCTAACAAAATAAAACATCCCAATAAATCAAATAATATCCTAAATGTCCCAACACTGCAATTTCACATTGCAAGCTTTATCTAAACTATGTGAACATACTTTGATTCTGTCTCAAACAAGTCAGCACCATGCTTAGGATTTATTGGACACAAGTCATGATGATGTTCAGTAGAGTTCAGTAATTTCAGGGGGAAACTTGGTTTTATGCTTAAATCTAAGGGCTTCTGATCTCAGGGCAGCATTTTTCATGTTTTTTCACAGTAGCTGTGGGAACTTTGCTGTTATAAAGCTGGAAAGGGGTTTGATTGCTGATGTTCCTTTTCACATCTATTCTGAACTTGTGGTGTTTAGATTAGTGACTTGTGATGAGCCTTAGTGGTTGACAGAGTGATTTTGTGGGAAATAGGCCAGCAGAGAGACCCCCTGGAACCATCATACTGTGAGCAGACTCATCCCAAAGTGAGCAGTTTGTGCAAGTCCTTGCACACTCCAGGGACCAGAGTGTGGTGTGAGAAGAGAAGGGGGTCAAAGAGAGACCAGTCAAGGCCAGGAGTCAGGACACAAGGCTTTTTCAAAGGTCCTTTACTGTTCAAGCATTTAAAAGCCATATAATCTTTCTCTCTTGTATGAGCCAGCATCTTTTAAAAGTATATATATATATTGATCAGAAAAAGGAAATCTCGGTTATATATGGGTACTGAAGTTTGATCTTAGGAAGACTCATGGGAAAATATCAGCTTCTATCAAATATTTTTCCCAAAGGCAGTAGTGAGAGAGCTCTCAGCAAGGTACAAAGGAAGCCTGGTTTTCAGTTGATTGAGAAATTCCTTCTATGCTCAAAGGTGAAACCTGAGAAATTGTCTCTGTGGCACAGTGCCCACACTGCTGGGCCAGCTCACAGCCACACTGTCCCTCTCTGCTTGCCAAGCACCTTGTGTGCCCACAGACCCAGCCCTGGGGCCAGAGCATTTCCTGCAGAAATGGAAACAGAGCCTTCTTTGCCCTGGGGCTTGTGTGATCCCCATGTTGCTGCATGCCAAGGGCAGGAAGGCAGGATGGATGAGGCTTGGAGCAGTGGGGGAGTGTCCCTGCCCATGGTGGGGTTAGAACCAGGTGAGCCTGAAGGTCCCTTCCAGCCCAGAGCACTCTGCTTCTGTCACCCTGTGGCTGCAGCTAGGTGGGATGACACTGCAGGACATTTTACATTTCCTGTTCTCTGTTCCACACCTGTTCCACGAGGCCAGTTTTCACCCTTTACCTCTTTAACTGGTATCTACAGATGGGGGTCCAGGGGGAGCACAGAGCACAGTGATGCCAAACCAGTGACTTCTGCCACTGTGCCCCCCTTCCCCAGTGCAGACCTCAGCTGAGACCAGCAGTGGGAGCAAACCAAGCAAACCCAAAAGATTTGGTTTGTCAGAATCCCACCACGACTTCATTCAGTGTTTTCCTCCTATTCTTATAACATCTCTTCCTGTCTCTAACCTTGCTCCATTCCCAACAGGTGTTTTGTAGGGGCCTCATGGTCAATACAGTGCGAGGATTCCCTTCGAGTGCAGCCATGTTTCTTGGCTATGAACTTTCTCTCAAAGCAATGAAAAGATGCCAAAGTGAGACCAATCCCTAACTTCCAGGTCAGCACATACAGATGCTCTAGCTTCATTAAAATTACAGAATTAATCTTTGAATCAAATAGAGTTGCAATTGTATAGATCCTTTGAAAGTCGTATAACTTACATAGTACCAACACCTGAATAGCCAAACACAATTTGGGCCTGTGGGATTCAGAGCAGACTGCAAATGTGCCAATGGATTTTAGTTTCAGTCCACATCTCCTGGAGCTTCTCTGTAATCTGCTCTGATTGTTGTGATTATTTTAATTTGTATCAATCAGAAATAAAAATTTAAAAGGAGATTATTCTCCAATAGTTTGTAGGTTTTGAAAGATCATTTTTATGAAGTCCCTGCTCAGTATTCCTCACTTGTTTCACCCCCAAAGGTGTGAAATTAAGCTCTTTCAAAGTGCCTTGATTATCAAGTCACTGTTTCACTCTTCCCCTCATTAACTCAGAGCTGCATAAAGAAGCAGCATTAAAATCATCTGATTAAAGAAACTTTTTTAGCAGCTAGATACTCAGGTTTTTTCTTGTCCATCTTTGCTGTTTTCTGTGGTACTTCATAAATCTCCCTCTCTCTTATTTCAGAAGTGTTGCCAAGAAGACAAGAAAGTCTCCTGCTTTCCTGAGCCAGCCCAGCAGTGTGGTGTTGGTGAGCTCAGCTGCTCTGACCAAAGACTCCATCCTGCACCTGCAGCAGCTGCTGTGGGCTCGTGGCCCATGGACTCCACAAATTGCACCAGTGCCATCAAATCCAAAGACTGTTTTACTTCAAATTTTTCCTTGTTGACTAAGAACACCTTAATAACTCCAGTGGTGGTGGTGGGCTTCTTCAGCAATGACATTTTTTCCTGTGGAACCAGGAAGACAATTTACTTCCCTTTCCCAAGGGATGTACCCAGACCCAGCCCACTCCAAATCACCAGGGAGAGTCTTTTGTACAGCACAGCATTATAACACTCATCCTCCTCAGTGAGCAAGGAAAGGAGGAAATGTGGTGGGTACACAGGTGCTTCTTCTGTAGGAAGGTAGATTCCCACCAAATCCTAGCTTGCTTTCAGGTTCAAAGAAGTGGGTGACTCCTCCCATACAAACACTTGTGTTCCACAACAGAGTTTGTCTCAATTTAACACATTTTCATGAAAAACATAAAGGCTTCAACAACTTCAGTCTGTTATCCAAGGCATAAATTAAATTGGGAAACAGGAGGATGTTAAATTCAGAGACTAAGCTGCTTTTTTTAATACAGAAAACAATAAACCAAGCCTGCATTTCATATAGAAGGCTGCCTATTACCTTACACAGCTTGCCTGGTGCAGTCCTCCAGGGACTGGCTTGATCTATCTCATTAGACCTCCTGAGCCCCCTGACATGACTTGCCAGCTGCCAAAACCTGCAGACATCACTTTGCAGCCGTGAGCAGACCATCACCAAAGGAAGTCTTCAGGACTCAGTACACTTCAGACCTCCAGCTCTGCTGGAATCCCACTGAGACCACCAGGTCTCTCTTTGCTCTACCTCAGCCTCTCATTTATGTCAAGATCTTTTACACCATGATTATTATTTCTCTTTATGCTGTTAAATATCCTTATGATTTATTTTCTAAGCATGGAGCTTTTGGTGCCAAAGCCCAAGATGAACCAGCTTTGCTGTGACAAGAGGACTCTGGTGGCACTGGCAGGAGAGCCAAGGAAGCTCACATGCAGAGGGGCACTCGACATGGGGAATAAGCTAGGACAGCCCTTCATCTGGGAAACATTCTAGAGGAACAGCTCTTCCCTGGAGAAGAGCTCTGGGGGAAAAGCCAGTGATTGCAGTTTCAGTAGATGCCCTCAGAAGAAAAGTTTCTGAAGACAATGTGGAGCAGGTATCCAGCTTTCCTCCATAAAACGAGGAGAAGGAAAGAGAAACTCTTATGTCCTCTTCCTGGATCAATGGGGGAATTGCTCACAACACTTGAAGATCTCAGCAGAAAGTGCCTAAAACTTTGGGTCTGGAGCAGTACTTGGAAATGGAGCAGTGGGGCCCAGATTAAAAACAGAAGTGTGGGTGCTCCCAGGACTGGCCTTAAAATGGGAAAGAAACAGCTGGTGTTGCTTCATCTCAGGACTTCACTGTGAGAAGGCTCACAGCACTTTTGACCTTCTTTGGGACACATGGAACTGGTTTTGGTAAACAATATGGAAAAAAGTGATGAGCCTTCACACAAGTATTTGTTGCTGGCTGCATTTAAGGGTTCATCCTTTTCATGTTTCCTATTCTAATGCATGTATGTAAAACATGTTTTTTAGATGGATAATATCATGTGTCTCCAGGGATAATATTTGGGCAGACTATTTTTTTAATGCAAATAAATGGTGTGTTCATCTGCCCACATAATATAAAATGGATCATGAATGAATTAAACTGATGAGTTCACAACCAGCTCTGTATCTGCATGATCCTGCCCTCATGGTGGCCAGGTTTGATCCATTCAGTGCTCTTTGGGTGTACAGCCCTGACACCCATGTTGGAGTTGCATGGTGATATTTCATGATACTATTCATCCAATTAAACCAAATTTGAGTTTGGAGCCCAGGATTTGCCTGGACAAAAGTCTCGTGTAGCACACACCTGCCAGAAGGAGCTGTCAGTGAGAGCCATGGGCAACTTGGTGTGGAAAGGGAGCACAGGGCAGAAAGCTACTCTAAATAATATAAATATATATTATATAAATATATATATCATAAATATCATGTAGATCAAGTGAGAAGTGACTATAAACTTTGGCCACTTGATGGCATCCTCATCCCACAGCAGGATTTGTTGCTCACTGGAGCCGCCAAGCAGCCCCTCTGTGACTTGTCCACTCAACCCACCAGCACACATTCCCTTCCCCATGGGCAAACCCACACTGCACAGCCTCTAGGTGATTTTGGGGAGACCAAAGGCTCTGCCAAAGGCTGCCCTGGTCTGGCAGCACTGCAGGCACCCCTGGACACAGTGGTTAATCAGTGCATCACCCCAGTAGCATTCACAGACAAACCACAGAAGCAAAGCAGCTCTGAGCTACAGCACAAGGGTTTCAAGGGTGACTGTGAAGGAGATGTGGCTGCCTCTGGGCCACTGCTGGTGACAAGGACACCTGAGGGCTGGGACAAGCAGCTCTTGAGGCACAGCACTCTGTGACACCCCTGGCTGTGACTGGTTTTACCCCTGGGAACTGGACAGGGCCCTGTTTAGTGGAAGGTGTCCCTGCCACGGTAAGTGGGTTGGAAGGAGATGAGCTTTAAGGTCCTTTGCAACCCAAACCCTTCCATGACTCTCTGATCCCTGCACATGGACACTGATAGACAGTTTAGTCTTGCTTTTGCACTAGTGAATGTGTGGGGCTGTGTCACCACTGAAAGAGGTCCAGTGATGCTGGGGTTGTGTGACACCACATGTCCCAAAGATGAGGGATGGCAATTAAAATTTATACACACAGAGACTTGACAGGTCTGTGTCTTGTGAATAATTTTCTGTACCTTATATCAGATGCATTAATTTTCGGAAATAATATCAGTATCATTATACATGGATAGAAATTAGAATATCCAAAGAATTTTTCAGGGACCTGGTGATAGGAGTTTAACACAGCCTTTCCTGGGAGGCAGACAGACAGACACACAGCTGATTCAGTGGGGCACTGATTACATAACTTGGTGATTTTGTCTCTGAATTAAAAGAAAGAAAATCCATGTGTCAACTGAATACAGAATAGGGACTCAGCTCCTGTACTGACCTGCCATCAGTGGCATGTTCCACACACATGCTGCAGTGGTAGGAGCCATCTGCTTGGTAGGTTGTTCAAGGTATTTACAGAGCCCCTCATTTCTAAAATAAATGCGGTAAATCCTGAAATTGTCAAAAAATGAGAAAGGAGGCCAGAAGAACCAGGGATAGATACTTCTATGTGTTTGTTGCCTGGATTATGAAAGCATATTCAGACCTGTCATCCTTCAAGTAAGTCTGTAATTGCCCAACTTTCATGTCTCTGGTGGCATTCCAGCTCTTACAACAGCCTTTATTACTTAATGAGATGTAGGCTGTTTTTCACACTCTATAAACTATTTAGTGCTGTGAAAGGAAAAAGTGCTGCCAGCAGCTTATTTCCTTCATTGAAAAAATCCCAATCAAACAGGAACCAATTTCCCAGTGAAAATCTTTTTCTAGAACACAGCCCTGACCTGGATGGAGGTCTTTGGGGCTGGGAGGAGCTTCATGATGTCTGTGGTGCACAGAGAGGGGAGAGGCTGGCTCTGCCCAGCAGTTTTAGCACCTACTGAAACCCTGCCTCTAAAGGTCTCTTCCAAACTAAATGATTTTATGATGGCTCCAGGCCAGGCTGAGATTTTCTCACGCCTCGGAGTCCCTGCCTGGTGTTTCCCCACCACAAGGGAAGGCAAGATCACAGTCCACATCTCAGTTTCTCTTTTTCTGAGACAGAGGAGTAGGTGACGTCTTTTCAGGCATTAAGATATATCTCTTTGGTTTATCTGAAGTTCTGTCATAGAGGCTGTCACAGTAGAGAGTCTTCTCCTAGGTGTGGCATCCATGTCAAGCAAGAAGGCCCCTGCCTGCCTTGTGCTTGGGAAGAAAAGAGTAAAGTGTAGAGCCAGAAAAATTATGAGATCCAAGGAGACAAGTAGGAAGGAGTTCAAGTGCTAAACTGAATGCAAACTGCACAAGACCAGCTTGCTCTCTCTAAAGCCATCTTCTCCTATGTATGCTCCTTCAGTAATGCACAGACTGATCACTTCCAGCTTAGATAAGCAGGATGTAGAGTATCCTTCCAGAGACAGGCTCCAAAAGGAATAAAGCCATGAAGTGATGGGAAATTAAAATAGTCACACTGATTTTCAAGGCAGTTTTCCTGAACTGTAGATCCTGTGACAGCTCCAGAATCAGACACAAGTAGAATAACCAGTTAGGAGCCACCCATGCAGCAGAAGTGTATTTTTAAAGGGATTTTAGAGGTCCCATGTGCCATTTCACTGTAAGATATAAAGTGCTGGATACATCAAGAAATCCTTGCTTAGTAAGGGTGAAATTCTAAAGCTACTGGGCTGTACAACACCCAGTCTCTGAAGAAAATACAAAGGTCTTCTTTGAGTGATGGAGAAAGCAAAGGATAACCTTGAGTCACAAGGAGAAAGACTTGGAGAAACCAGAACCTTTCAAGGGGGAAAAACGACATTGAGACTGCCCTGCCACCAACACCTGCTGCACCAGCTGGCACTGCATGGGCCCACCTGCAGGCACCAGGACTTAGCTGATCTTCCTGGACTGCCCTCTTCTCCAGTGTTTCAAAACATTCTAGCACTGATGTAGCCTGCTTCACACACAGTATAGAAACACATGGTATAGAAATCCTGCCAATTCTCATGGATAAGGGCCAGCTTTTTCACACTTATGCAATCAGGTGGGAACCAATATCTGTCCCTGCTAATTATTGCTTGATTATCCATCAAGCAGCCTGCAGGTGGATTTTCAACGCTTCCAGCATGAAAAGTGAGCTGCAAGGTGGAGCTGGCTGGGGAAGAGCTCTGCCACAGCCATGGAGTGAATGCCTTGTGCTGTCTGTCTGTCCTGCACGCTCAGCCTCCCTCTGCATGCTGTGCTGAGCAGGAAATCCAGCCACAGGGTCATCACACAGTGGGACAAGCATTGAAGGGTGAGTGGACTTCTGATATGAGAGCACTCAATGTTTCTCTTTCCTGGTATGAAAGCTGTCAGGCCACAATAGAAGACACTAGAAGAAGACACTAGGAAAAAAATCTTTAAAATACAAGAGAACTGGTGATCTCTATGGTCAATTCTTGCTGTCTTCTGCCTGCTTTTAGAGATGGTTGCTTGTGGGAAGCATTTTCAATATGCATGACACACAGCATGGCTGCCCTGTTTGCTGTCAGGGCTTTTTGCTTTTAGATGTTTCAGCTCTTGCTAAATATCATTGCAATATGGAAAGCTTGGCTCAACCCAGGCTGGCTCTGGGGACTTTACTGTTGTGTGAAACAAGGAGGACTTGCAGCTCTGAAGGTCCCTCTCATGTGCTCTCCCCTCTCAGAGCTCCTGAGTGCCACTAGTGTTTGTTAATAAGCTTAAATAGTTTCAAATTAATTAAAACCCCCTGAAAATAATGAGAGCTCCATTACCTACAGAAGGTAATGTGAGTCCTGAGGACATCCTGTGGTCCCTCTGCTAGGGCAGGGCACAGCATGTGGCTCCCAGGGGGTGCACTTCCCTCTTGGACTGGATTGAATCCAAAATGTCCATTAGGAATTGATGCCTTTCTGTTATAAGCAATCTTGCTATTACTATGCTATGGTTTACCCTTTCACAAAGGTAGAATGCCCCTATTTTCCTTGATTTCTGCTTTAGTATGTCATCTTTATCTAAGAGAAAGGGAAAAAAATACTCCAAGCCACCTTATCTCTGGAAAATGAAACTATGAACAGCATCTCTTCATTTGTGGTCTCTGCATCTCTTCTATCTTGATCAGTGCACGCAGCAAACGTAAAACAAACTGCTTTGTTTTTCCTCTGCAGGGAATTGGTTTTTTTCTACATTAGAAAACCCAAACTGTGTAAAGATTCTTAGAAATTCTACAGTGGGATAAAATATTCTCTCATGAGAACTCATAAACTCTGGAGATTTACGCTAACCAGGTTAAAATATCAATCTGGAAATTTGATGTTTTGTGCAGCATTTTTGATCAATTAACCTAGCATCAAAGAAAAGGCATTGTAAGAAAATATATATCTCAAAGTATTTACACATAAACCAAAAATGTGCAGGGCATTAGAGTTTCCAAAGGAGACAGAACTTTAATATTGGTGATATTTATTCCATTTTTTTGAGCAATGGATGAAAAACTTTTATTTCCTCTCTGCATTTTGGTCTGTGTTGCTGAAAGAGAGAAGAAAGAAGAGTGGATGATCAGCTACCTAGACACGAAAATTAACCAGCAAATGACAACCAATTTGTGAAAATATGTTGCTATAGCTTGTCATCATTATGAATATTTTTAAAATATCAAAGCTAAATGTTTGAAGATTCTATTAAAAAGTTAGTCTTTTTGCTTTGATGGCACCAGATATTAATTTCTACAGCCTTGAATCAGCCTATAAATGCCAGAAAAGAACCTAAACTCTCTAAAGAGAAGCTGCAACTGGTGCCACTCGCTCCTGTGCCTCATCCACCTCGGCTCTAGCCAATACATGGAAAGAACTTTCACTGCAGTTTGACTTCTGCTGATTTCTCTTTCACAGTAGATTGAATGCAGCTTCTCTGAGGACTCATTTAGCCTGGAGCAACAACAGTTTGAGACACATCTCACTAAGCAATCAAACAGAAATGCAAAGATGTAGAGATAGTGCTGGCACTGCTGGCAGAGAGTGACCTTGGGGTGTGGGAGCAGGTTGGATGCAGCTCTGGAAGCTCTGCCATTCTGATTTCCACTTGGGAACAAAAATACAGACCTTGCCTTTTGGGCTATAGGCATGGGAAGAACTTATCTGGTCTGCTCACTGCCCAATGTCCATAATTGCATCTTGTGTCTGGAAAGGTGCTAATTATGTATCTTGCATACAATTTATACCAATATTGCTTCATAGAGCATGGCAGCTACACTGAGATACCATTCCTTAGGTAATGAGGCTCTAGAGACCCTGCTAAGTCCATCAGATTTTGTAAAATCCTTGCAAAGACAGCATAGCAGTTGCTGGGAAAAATGGGATTTCTAATGAACATATTTGCCTTAAAAACAGACACAGCAGAACTTCCTGGTTGTCACAAGGAGCCCCTTGCCCTTCTCTTCCATGACTTTTTACCATCTTCTTTGCACAACCTTGGCTAAATCAAATATGTTTTTGAGCTCTTTCCTTTAAAGAATGTAAAATAATTTTTTCAACCACCTGAGAAGCTAAGTGTCTCACAAATGTTGCACACAATTAATTTCCTTCAGGGATTCATGCTTTACTCTAAGTGGGGCTTTACTGGCTGTACAAACAGAGACCACATGACCACTGCTTTGCTTGGGCAAAGAGCAGTTTCCTCACAGGTGATGTACCTGTAACAGAAGTCTCTTTATTGCTTTTTAGGGAATCACTGGCTCTCAATCACAAATCAATGATTTTATTCAATCTCTGACTGCCCTGAAAGATGCCACTGCCCATCTCAAGGATGCCAGCCATCCCCAGGGTATATTTACACACCTGTTGATCACTACACAGCCTGCTGCCAGCTTCAGCTTGCCAAGGGAGGGTCTCTGGCTTTTGCTAGGTGTTTCCTGGGGCCTGTGTGCAAGCTGGACCTGCCCAATGGGCTCTGTACACCTTCCACACTGAATCACCTAAGAACAAATTTCAGTGCAAAGGCAGGAAACTTCCAGCCCAGCCCAGAGGAATGCTGGTGTGCAGGCAGGGAGGCAGGGGCAGGAGCAGCAGCTCAGAGCCACACTCAGCCAGGTGAACCCGTTTGCTGGTTGGCAAATGCCAGAGAAAAACCAGCTAATTGCAGCTCAGTGTTTTCTCTTTCCAGGACAGCTTCCAGAGGGATCACACTCACCCTTCAGCCAGACTGACCTGAAGAAGTCTCAAGCTTTTGGAGGAGACCTTTAAGGCATAATGGGACTTAAGGCAAAGAGAAGGGATGTTTAGAAGTCAAACCTGGGGATTTAAAAGAAATCTGAAGGGCTATTACTTGCTCTGCCAAGGTGTACAACTTGCAAAAGGAAAATTTCCATGGCCAGGGAGTGCTCTCACCAACACTCAGCTGTATTTGGAGAGGCCACCTGAGAGAATTTCCAAGTCAATACCATTTGGGCTCACTAGGACTACTTTTGCATCCAGTCCTTTCACTCAGAAGGCAATGGGTGGGATGCAAGCCTGTTTGCACCCTGAGGGCCCCACGCTCAGCTGCACACTGGTGCCTGTGCACTCAGCAGAGGGGAGATCATGGCCAAGGACTGTGGGATTGCTCCCTGGATGCAGCAGCTGTCATTCCGTGTGACAGGCACTGCTCCATCACTCCATCCATCTGTCTGTCTGCTCCAGACCCCTGCAGTGTCACCAGCTGGCTTTGAGCAAGGTCCTGCTCTGAACCTGGGGGAAGCCACACATCAGTTTGCTTTCTCAGGAACTTTGGCAACGCTGAAGCATTATTGTCTTTTTGCTTTCACGTAACTACAATTTACATAAGTACAGCAGGCAAACCCACATCTGGGAAAAAAAAAAAAAATAAAAAAAGATTTTGTAGATTTTTTTAACCATTGTTTCCTGCTGGGGTGTGATATCATAATATTCGAATTAATCACTTCTGAGGAGCATCTGTGAATTTCCGCAGCACTAAAGTCACTGAAGTAGGTGACTCAATTCCACGTTTGATTTGTTTAAAATGCTGTCCAAACCATGGGAAAAATAGTGGGCACCTGGTATCAGTTTTATAATTGGGTTTTTCCATATTAGAATGGGAATTTTGTGAAGACCCAATTAAAAGGAGTGCCCTCCTGTTCTTCTGTCACCCATCAGACTGAGCTGACATGAATGCCAGCATGCTGCCATACATCCTCTTCTCTTGTCTGCTGCTCTCTGTGCACACAGAGTCCTGTGCTGTCCGGGAAATTATCGTCCATACACAGCGCCTGCTTGTAAGTGGCTGTTCAGCACCTTCATTCTGAAAAATGCAGGGGATGATAATAAATACTGACTTCTCACTTGCTCTTCTTCCAGGGCAGTAGTTCTGTGAGCTGCCCATGTAGGCAGACAGCTATCAGTGTGAGTACTTTTGAGAATATAAGGAGACTAAAAAATCTGTACTTGTACATTGAATGCTGGATGTTAACACTCACTCTTTCTGTTTTCAGTCATGTTCGTGTCTCCCCATTCCTGAGGTGAGTATATCTCTTTTTAAACTCTTGTAGATGTTAAAGAAGTTTGGTATTAACTGAGTTTAATTTTTCACTTTGCTCCTTATGTAACCTTTGCTTTCCATTACAAGGAAGATTTTAATATACCAATAGCAGCAAAACTGAGTTTGATGAATAGTGGTGGGGAGGGAAACAGAAGCCTTCCCACTACAGAGCAGTCAGATTCAGGCAAGCCCAGATTCAGGAAAAAGTCCTCTGTAGGCTTGACCTGCATATCAAGAGATACAGCCTCTTGCTTTGAAAATCTCTGCAAGGCTTTGTTTTATGGCTGGGTGCCTAAAGAGAACCTGGGCTAGAGATGTCAGGCCTCAGACTTAGCTCTAGGTGTATCCAGCACTATTTTATTGTTCTAAGCCTCCTCAGATGTGGTGAAGCCCCAGCATTAGCTGAAGCTATGCCTCAAAGAAGTAAATTTACAGTCTGAGGTTTTCTGAGAGATGGGACAGTCATTTCTTATGACTTACATGAAAATTCAGTGTTTTACCACAAAGGTCTTTTACCAGTTTTCAATACACTGCAAAAAAAGTTGCATTTGACTGTGACATGCTGCCACATTCAGGAATACAAACTTCTGCTTTCTGTGGATAAACACAAAATGCATTCTAGGTTTTTCTAATGCCTTCTTTGTTGAACAGCGTGGCCATGAACTGGCATGCTTTGTGGATGGAACCAAACACCTGATGGAAAACAATGAATCTTCCAAACCAATAATTGAAAGGCTTTACAAGACCTTCCAGTCTCTATTGGATAGAGAACTCTGTAAAGTAAGAGTTTCTTACTTTTCTACAGATCTTTTCTTGTCTTTTACAAATGAAAGGATTTTTTAAATATAATTTAAGCATTTGTAGATAAGTGTTTCATCAATTTCAGATGTGTTTTTATTACTCATTGTGCAGGAGCCAGATAAAACTGTAACATGTGAGGCAGTGAAAAGCTTTTTAGTTGGCAGAGGAAGAAGTGGGATGGGCTCTGCCCCACTGTGTCCTTTCTCTTCTCCAAACCCTCTGAATACAGATCTCTGGGAGAGCAGATTTATTTAAATTGCTTTTCTATTCTCCTTTCTCAAAATGTGTTTTGGCATTAAATAATAATAACCTACCACTGGGGAATGGATGTGCAGGAGTTGCATGGCTGGGGCCAGCTGGGCAAAATCTTCACTGATTCTTGGCTGTGAAATACAGCTGTGACCTCCAGCATCTTGCAGCTTGTGGTGGTGCTCAGGAAGGCTCTTGGGTCCTCCCTCAGTGAAACATCCTTTATTTACACATGTAGCAAAGCTCTTGTGTGATTCAATGAGACACACAAGATGCTGACAGTGCAGTGTCTCCAGCTCCTCTAAGCTGCCTTCAAACCTGCAAGGAGGAATAGTTAGGGTGGCCTTGGGACACTGACACTGGCCCTTGTCCCAGTCCTACCAAGCTCCTCATGGTATCTGCACTTCTGGGTTGAAACAGCCTAGTTTAAATTCAAATTTAAATTCAGCTATAACTGAATGGATATAATTATATGACAATCCACCTGCCACCTTCCTAGTCACCATGAAAAGCCACTCTTACTGCTAATGGAACAATTCTCTAGGAAATGATTTTGTAATCCTTGTGTAGCTCCAAACAATGTATATTTTCACTGGTTCGTCTAAATTCTTTATTTTGTTTCAAAATCTTTGCTAACCCAATCTTTGTTCTTTGTTTCACAGAGACTGGCACATGGCAATCAATGCAAGTATGAGACCAAGGGAAATGTGACAGAATTTCTGGAAAAAGTCCTGAAAACCTATCAAGAAATTGTTAAATTCCAATCTTAATGTTTGTTGGGTTTTTTTAATATTTTTAAAAATCCAAAGTCTTTGAACAGAACAGAAGAGTTATTTATTGTATTTATTGTCCTCCTGGAATATAGAAGATAGAAATAACCATTATTAAACCAATAAAATTATAATTTACCTGAGCACAAAATGTATTTGAGTCTTCATTTTATGTTCTGTACTTGGTGAAAGGTTTGAACATCCTGTTATCATACCAGCAGGTGTCAAAATGCTTCTGCAAAGCTCCAGTCTAACAATTTCACCAATATGAGTTGCTCCAGCAAAATTCACACTTTGTCCACTGTACAGCACAAGAAATATTTCTGGGCTTGAGATGGAAACAAAAAATCTGTCTTTTCTTTCTGCATCACTTATTTTTTGACACAGCATGAACAAGTCACTTCACTTCTTCCTTGCAAGGCTGCAGGTTTTCCTGCCATAGCCACTTTTTTTCTTCTAAATATTCAGTAGTAGACAACTCACCAACATCTTAACTTACAAAAACAAACCAAATCCAGCATTAATTACAAGCTCTTAATGGGGTTGTGCATTTGGAATGTGTTGTGGACAACTGTTTCTTTCTCAGTATTTAATGCTGGTTTTTTTCTACATTGCCATGAGCTCAGAAATGCTTCTCTATCACTTCTCTACTCAGCTCAACAGAAGAGTAAAAAATGGAGCTTTGTTGGAAAAAGAAACCAATCAATGTGTAAGAGTAGATGCTTATCTCAGCCACTTATGCCAACCTTACCAACACCTTACTTACATCTCTTCAAAGTAGGGAAAATCCCAAATCCCAGATTTCATCTCTGTTGTGGCTCAGAGAGGAACAAAAGCAACATATCAGGGCCTTTGAAATACCTTAAAATATCTCCAAGGACTCATATCTTCACCACCTCCAATTTCGTGGTGTGGATTTTTCCACCAGAACCTCCAGAAAGAGACACAAAGCTTATAATTTCCTTTCCTTATTTCATTGATGGAATTGACATAAAGAAATAACAAATACTAAAATAGAAAAGACTATTCTCTGTTAACACCTACAAAGATGAAATCAAGAAATAAAACAGTTTGTTCATCTTTCTCACATTTTCATATCTTCCTACATTTTCTCTACCATTCAGCTCAGACAGCTTTTCCCTAAATAACCACTTGGTTTCTTGCATTCTAGTGCAAAGAAAAATCATCCACATCTCTGATGAATCAGCACAATGCTTATCTATGCTCCTGGTCCTTAGCAGAAGAAAAAGGTTCCTTAACATCCATATTGAATCCATCATGCTAGATCTCAAAATTCTAAGTATCATGCCCACAGAACTGATATTCAGTCTTGTTAATATTTTCCAAGTGCAAATCCAAGCTATTCCAGTCTTCTTGTGATGTTTTGCTTTGTGTGTGAAGCTCACCAGCACTGTCTAGACACACAATGTAGCAAGAGGGAAATCTGAAAGAAGCTGATTAATTTTTATAGATGAGCAAAAGACTTCCCAAGTCATAGGACTGCAGACAGCAAGGAAAAATAAAATTATTTGTCTAATACTTATTTATTCCCAAATAAATACTTATAAATACTTGCATTACTACAAATACAACTTATATTATTACAAATAAATACTTATTTATTCTAATATTTATTCCCAAAATTACCTCATTAAATTTATGAAATACAGGAAGGGTGAAATCCTGACACAAGAATAAATTCAGCTTTGTCTAGCATAAGGCTGGCAAGAGTGGAATATAGTCAGTCAACTTCCAGTCAAAAGACAGTAATAGGAAACTCTTGCACAGAACTTGAAAACTGCAGAAGATACATCTGCAAAATATTGACTATCTGACACCTCAGTTTGCACCTGTGTGAGAGAAATGATCCCTGTGTGCTCAAACCATTGAGAGCAGGATTGTGCAACCTGAAACAAGAGCTGCACTGCCACCTCCCCCTGACCCCCGTGAGCTGCTGCAAAGTGTTTGCTGGCACTGGTGACCCCCCAGGCTCCTCAGAGTCCAGGAATGGGACAGTCCTTCATCCTCCAATATTCTGACCCTCTGCAGGCATATTCAGCTCTTGTCCCTGGAGCTCTTACACCCTGCAAGGCTTTGCAAGCCCCAGGGCAGGCTGGGGTGGATGGATGTCTCTTGGCAGCCCAGAACATCCCTTCAGCTGACCCTGGGCTGGATCCTGGGGGATTTGGGACCCAGCAGATGCCCATGGGTCTCTTCTCTCTGTGTCTGGCTCTCAACAGGATTGGAAACCTACACATGAAAACAAAAGGCAACTAATCCATCGAGTTAATTACTGCAACAAGTACCTTACTCTGTTATCTCTGTTATCTCTCTGTTGCTGCTCTCTAGCAGAATGTGTCATATCATGCTCTGATAGAAAGGATGTGGCCTAGGGCAGGGGGCACAGGGGAGGTGAAGAAGGTCAGACATTCCATATGCAAGATAACTTGTCTGCACAAGACAATTATATTGTGGAATAGATTGACAATTATTAATTGATAATCAACAGTGCCTTTGGGAAACAGCCCTCCTTCCAGCAATTCAAACCTGCCCATGGCAGGGCTCGTGCTTGTTTTCAAGTATGCACAGCTCCACACTTGCCTTGTTTCCACACTCACATCAGATATGAGAAACTCGGAGACAAGGTGGACAATTTGCTTTATGATTTCAGAGAGAAAAACACTTGGTAACTGAGGATGCAGGGTAGGAGTGGCTACTTTCTGCAAACTGGAAAGCAGCACCATTATCTGTGTACAAAGCACCTCCCTTCAGGAATGCCTGCTCAGGAGAGTTCTGTGCTGGACATAAGCAGACCAGTTCCATATCATGTACCACCACAACTGTAGTATTTTCCTCATTAGCATGAAGTAATGCAAAATTGTATGCTATGAGTGATCCAAAAGCTCTCGAGAATCTACTTTGCTCTTCAGCAAAGAGGAATTCTCCCAAACCTGCTACAGCAGCCAGCACACAACTTTTTCTTTGAAAAGTCAGCCAGAAGCCCATTCACAAAATCTGCAGTTCCACAGTGGAATTTTCTTAGTTCAGGCATCTACATAGCAGCATGGATACTGTAGAACTTCTAGTGTTATCTTCAGAAACATGGTGTTTTGTGCTGGAGTCTCTGCTAGGACATTTACCAGGGCAGAAGTACAGCAGCAGAGCCAAAGCTTTTGTGCTCCAGTCTGTTACCCCTGATTTTACTTAACTCCATCACCTGCTGCAGGACAAGCCCAAGCCCTAAGCACTGCCAATAGTCTAAGAAAAATCTGTCTCCAACGACAAATAAATGAAAACTATGAAAACTGGTTTTGAAGATATTTCTGGAGGCACTAGAACTGCCCCAGGGCATCTGGCATGCTGCTGTTCCCTTAATCTCCTGCACCCCTGTAAGAACAAGTCTGGTATATGCCATGCTATGGGAAGGAGAGGCACAGGCTACTGTCAAATGCTTCCCAGCCATAACTCATACTTCCTATATAAAAGCAGCTTTGCATCCTTGTAAAAGAAAGCTGATCTTATCTGGGTTATCCTCACAACACCCTCCTGAGGCACGTGGACAAGCCTCACTCTTCAAGTTTTACAGAAAAGTAAGGAAATTAATTGGTTAAGATGGAGAATTAATTTCTCTGCATTCTACAGTTTTCTGAAGACTGATAGTGTTTGCTTGTAAAGCTCAACACACACCAGGGTTTACTATTGCCAAGACTCAATAATATCACATAAGTTATATCATATTAATGATATCAGGGGGTGGTACTGGGAAAACTAAAGCCAAAGGAACTACAGTCCCCAGTCCCAGATAAACCTCTGCCTGCCCATAGATGGTTGCAGCTCCCTTCCCATCCTTTCTATTGGTCTCCCACTTTTGATTCAGTCAACTGAAAAATCTCCAAAAGTGAGAACTAAAGGTTCTTCAGGACCTCTATGTGTACCTGGTCTATGTGGTGATCGATAAATTGCAGCATCTTCATGGACACACTCCATAGCACAAGTTGCACATCTTCAAAGAATAAATCTTTTGTCATCTTCCATGAACTTCTGTAAATATGTAAATAATCCTGAATTTTTACATCACTGTTATGAGATACAAGATAAATGCTGTCTTCTTCCTGTTGGGATATAGAGTGGGTTATAGTTCAGGTAACAAAGGAGTGAAAGAGCTGGAAAGAGAGGGCAAAAAGCTTCAGTAACACAATGCCATGATTGCAATTTTTTTTTTTTTTGTGAATCACATACAAAAAATCAAACATGCCTATTATGAATGAGCAATGTGTCTACATTGCTTCTGCTATCTTAAATCTCATAGTGAATTAACACATGATACAATCCTAAGCTTATATCTGGTTATAATCGAGAAAAAACATCAATAGGTATGAAACTACCTTAAAGATAATTTTTTGTGTATAATACCAGTGATGTCTCTTTTTACTCATGTTAGAAACAGCATCATCAAGAGACTTCACAAGAAAACAGATGCCCTTGATTTTTTCATTGTGTTCCTATTGCTAATTTTTAATTTGATAAATTTCAGACTAAATAAGTATTTCCCAGTAAGTCAACAAAAAGCCCAGGAGAGAGGGGAGTTCCCCCTGACTCCCCACAAACTGGAATTGTAGAAGAGCAAAAGAAGAGGGAAACCATGACTTAAGAGATTCAGATAATGATCAGCCTAGTTCTTACTTTGCAAGCAGCCTGTGGGAGAGGAGAGATATATTCTGTCTGACATTGACTTCAGGCAGGATATAAATCAGTCATTGAGATATAAGATTGTTCCACAGTGGCACAAAGTTTCTCACTCTCATGTTGCCATACCTCCAATATGCCTGACATCATGCAATTAAGTAGAATGGAATAGAAAGGACTGAAGATCCCTGCTGGCCATGCAATATAGTGCACTTTGCAAGAGAGACTGTGGCATTCAAAGAGAAGGAAAAGTGCAAACATGCATTTAATTGTTGTCACCTACTCAGAAGCAAGTACCCTATAGATCATTTGCTTTAGCACATCTCAGGAGGGTTTAAGAGAACAGGCATTTAGGGCCCAATGAACCCTTCACTGATGGCTCACTGAGGCAGCAAAAGTTGTAAAACTTTCCCTCCCTGAGGAATGGAGAAGAGAAATTTATGAGCTTTAAAGTACAGTCCCTCTGTTCCTCACACACTCTGTGATACTGAGGGCAAGATGTGCAAGTGAAGGATAATTTAATTCAGCTTTCACCATTCCAATAATCCTCTTACTGATTTTTGTGGAATTAAGAAGAAGTCTGAGCACAGCACATATTCTGTATATTTCAATATAATGCCTTCATTAACACAGAGCACAGAGATGAGAAAAAATAAGGAAACTCATAGAACTGTTTGAGTTGGTAGGGACCTAGAGCTCATTTCGTACCAACCCCTGCCATGGGCAGAGATACCTTCCATGAGTCCAAGTTGCTCAGGTCCCTGTCCAACCTGACCCTGAACACCTCCAGGGATGAATCAAACAGACTTTTTGGGTTAAGTGGGAGCTGCCATTCCAAGCTGCTGTTGGAATGTTGCTGTTCCTGCCAGCTTAGCTGTGCCAAACCCTGCAACAGACTGGAAGGCCAGAACATCCCAATGACTGCTGAAAACTTTGTTCCTTGCTAATTACCTCCAACAGATGCCCAGTAGGTAGAGATAGCTTGGGCACAGGAACAAATTGATTGTAGGGATCCAGAGATTCCCAGGTTCTGAAAATTCCCATGAGGGGAAATCACAAGGGAAGTGGGGCAGTGTGGATGAAGCAGAAGGAAGAGGTGCAGAAATGCTCTGCTGCCAACCCCACAACTGCTGACAGCAAGGCAAAACCAGCTACAGAAATGAACAGAGAATGTTGTATTACTCTCATTTTATACTTATTTAACATAAGAAAGAAGGACCATTACAAAGTTCAAAAGGAAAACTTCTGCCTGGGTGTATGGATGAGAGATGCATCAGGCAGTAGCCAGTGGAGGCATACAGAAGCCTAGTACTGGTTTGATACTGGAGATGTTTATCAAATGACATCTCCTAGGAATGGTCATGCTCTGTGAATACAAACATTTTATGAAGTAATTTAGAATATACTCAGCCAAAATACAGACAGAATTCCTGCTATAAACAAAGTATCTGAAGTTATTGGAAGTAGGTTGACTATAATACCAAAACAGAAGCTCCAAAGATTCTCCAGGGAAGCAGTGATTAGAAGATACTGACCAGCAAGTGACACCTTTGCTACTACTGACCCCAGGAGGTGATGGGGCAACTACAAAATGCCTGGGAGTTTGGAACTAGGTGGCTGTACCTAAAGAGTTTTGTATGCAGGAAACATGGCTGTGTGGGACAGACAACTGACCCACCTAAAAATAATTGTTCATTTTCCATCCGACTCTTCACACAGGAGGGAGAGGGCAAAGAGGAATGAGACTGCACCCTCACTGGGTGCCCTCAGTTAAGCAAGTGTACTTTGAAAACAGATGAGGCATATTATTAAATTATACTTGGGCAAGTTGTCAGTTTTTCTGTTTACAAAGGCCAACTCCAAGTACATTCACTGAAGGGATCTTTTCAATCAATACCTAGGTAAGTACTTGTGGCAGCAAGTTTTATCCATTTAGATTTCAGTAATGAAAGGAATCTGGCAGAATTATCATTCTTTTTAAGTCTTGTCTGACCTAGTAAACATAATGGATGGATCTGTGATGAATCCTTTCATCCTAAATGTCTGTGTCTCAGAACAAAAGTATTTTCAAGCAACACAAATCTGTTCTTACTGGAAAACTATATTCTCACTGGAAAACTTTCAGAAAAGTTGTTAATTTTCAGCAACTGAAAACTAAGGAAAAAGTCCCATTTTTCAATGAGGTGTACTGAGAAAATCTTAAGAGAATTAATAATGTAGAGTACATGCTTTTTGTTCCCATTCAAAATTTCCTCGAAGGTTCTTGGAATCAAGCAAACCTGTCACATGGTTCTTCAGCTGGCACTCCTCTGGCTCCACTTTGAAATGAAGCTCAGTTATTGCTGTGCTTTGGTTATACTTCACATTAAAAATTTGCCATACCAAAATTCCTGACCAAGCTGGAAAACCAGTTATTGCAGATTAATCCACATGGATTAGATTAGCTAGAACCCAGATTCACTCTTTTCCAAGGAGGACCATCCAGGGCTGCAATTTGGCTGTATCTATTACAAAAAGACACACCAGTAAAGGGCATCTAAAAGTATATCAAGATACAAACCAACTCCAGAATCAGCAGAACACAAAAATATAGCAGTTAAAAGATACAGCCTGGAGAGGGTTTTTCTTCCCTTTTCTTACAGTGTGTTTGTGCCCACATCCAGGCTGTGGTACCACACACAGAATTGCAGAATCCCAGAATCACTTAAGTTAGAAAAGAACCTCTGAAGTCCCTGAGTCCAACCTGTGACTGAACACCACCATGTCACCAGACCATGGCACGGAGTGCCATGTTCAGTTTTCCTTTAACACCTCCAGGGACTGTGACTCCATCACCTCCCTGGGCAGCCCATTCCAAAGTTTAATCACACCTTCTGGGAATAAATTCTTTCTAATGTCCAACCTAAGCCTCCCCTGAAGCAACTTAAGACAATATCCTCTCATCAGCTGGTTGTCTGGGAAAAGAGGCTGACCTCCACCTGGGTACACCCTCCTTTCAGAAGTTGTAGAGAGTGATAAGGTCACCCCTGAGCCTCCTCCTCTCCAGGCTAAAGGATTTGGTAAATTCTAACAGCATGAGACATGTTCTTCACTGCTGCACCTGGCTGAAGGTCTAAACTTATTGTTTGTAGTTTTCCTGGACTAATCCCAGTCTTTCAAGATTTTGAAAATTCGATTGTGCAAACTTTGTTATCCACAAAGTCAAGCTAACAGGATAATGGTATGTAGGTGTGGTGCAATTAAATAGATGATTAAACTGTTTAATAAATTAGATGTAGAGATTATAGATAATGATTACTTATGCATCATCTTCTCTGGTTTCAGAACCAGGAGCTGTATCATCTATTAAAACTGACAGGTATCAAGTGTGATTCATAGATCAGTAAGCAAGTTTAGGTTAGGAAAGCTGACTTCTATCCTTAGTGGCTCTCACTGAATAAACAAGAATCATTTAAACCTAATCAACTCTGGGCTTCCTGAATCCAAACATCTCTTCCAAGATCCCAAAATATGTAGTAGTTCTTCCAGGAGTCACCCTTTGGTGCAGGACACCTCACATCAGTGACATGCAGCCCAACATCCCCTGCACGTGCAGCAGTGTCTCCAGCCAAGGTGGGGATGCTCTCCACAAGGCTGTAGGTGTAGGGTACCACCTGTACAGAAATAGCACTTGAAGGGAGCTAAGGAACTCACACAGTCAGAGGGCAAAATGGAAAATGTGCAAAAAGAACATGATGCACCTGAAAGACAAACCAAGCAGGACTGAGTGCTGCAAGTGCCAGCTGATGATATATCCCCTGCTCCAGTGGGACTGCAGCACTCCCTGCCACGTGACAAGCCAAAGGGCCCCTACAATCTGACAGCAGTGCTTAACAAATATGTGTGAGGGACCAGACACACCCCAGGGGTGAGACAAGGTAGTCCATGCTCACAGATGAAGCTGCTTCCTGCTCCTAGGAAACCAAACACCTTGAGCATCTACAGCTCAAATACCAGCAAACCCAGATCCTCAGCTGCAAGCTGTGCATGGGCCATCTTCTCTAGGAGCTGGACAGAAACAGCAGCAAGGTTCAAAGTTCCCATACTGTGCTCAGTTTATTAGGGAGATTTTCTTTTTTGAGGAACCTGAACATATAATAGCAAGATTACTGGGTAATTGCTTGATTGGGAACTTCAGTGTAGGAAGGTGTGAATACCAAGTTCTGA
Organism: Oenanthe melanoleuca; assembly: GCF_029582105.1. Classification (NCBI taxonomy): domain Eukaryota; kingdom Metazoa; phylum Chordata; class Aves; order Passeriformes; family Muscicapidae; genus Oenanthe; species Oenanthe melanoleuca. Next base: position 11,648,979 of record NC_079347.1, on the reverse strand, counting down.
GAACATTAGTTGTCAGGTTAGAAAGCTCTGGATTTATAACTTTATTTATTTCAGAAACATGAACCTTGGGCAGATTGGATAACAATCCATAAATGCAAATGCATTTAACAATCAAATTTTATTAATGTACATTAAATACCATAAATTCTGGATCAGATCCCAAGTACTGTCAAGTTTTGGCTAGCAAATGACTCTGAAGAGGTGATGAGCAGATAGATCAAATAAAGGGCTGCTCAAATATTTTAGTGAGAAAAATCCCTGCTGATCAGGCTCTGATGGAGGGAGCAAGTTCTGCTCCATTCTGATACCATTAGTACAGGTTTTGAGATTTACAGAACTGCAGAGTGGGAACACAGATAAGCCTCAACCCATGAGCACAAATCTATGAGTGTAAATATTACCCATGAACATAAAAAAGCTATTTGTAAGCCATTCTAGGGCTCTTTTCTACTGCCATGGCTCCCAGGATTATTGTTCCTTATTTCTATGAGTGATTTCTCTTCTTTGGTAACTAAAAGACATGAATATATAAATAAATACAGATGTATATACAGATATTTACACCCCTGGCACACATGCATATCCTAGTATCTCTTTATTAGTCTTCAGAGTCCTCCAAGTTCTAATACAAAAATAAATCCCAGAGACTGATATGCGAGTTCCCTCTTGCGGCCAAATGATGTCACAGCAATACCTTTAAGTACACAAAAAAAATGTGTTAAACAAAACAGATATTTAGAGAGAAACTAAACAATGCCAACTGCAGAAAATCCGTCAGCTTTGCATTTCTTTTTGTTCATCAGCCATTGGTCTAACATTAAAAAGAAACCAAAAAACCACCATCTGTTCATAGTACAGAAAAGAATGATCAGGAATATGTTTGTGAAGAAGACTGTCAGGAAAATGAATTAAAAAGCAAAATGAGATTGCTGAAGTTAAAATATTACATTATCTATGCATGAATCCTAGGCCCCAGAGATAAAATTCAATTAAGGTGGAGGAAAATGGTTGATACCCCTTCTCTAGTCTATATTGTTGTTAGAATTTCCCTTCCTGGCAGAGGAACTGCAACAAACCCACTTTCTCCTCCTGCCAAATGGGTGAACAGATTTTCTCAAATCTGTGAAAAAAACCCAGCACTTGGCAATGGCAGAAAAAGAAAATAAGGACATAAAGAGAGCATGAATGATCACAATATATGATTGAGGTGTAACTTGCACATTTGTTGAATCTTTTCCTCTGATCTGAAGCATTGTCTTGTACGTCTACACCTATTATCCTTACCCAAAATTTTCATACCTGCTCTGAGATCTTCCAAAGAAGTTTCCAGAGGCTTCATAAGCAGCTTTGCCAAGCTATAACTCAGCTGTAAAACTACAAAGGTTTTTCTGGTATTAAAGTTCAAAATGTTTGCTAGTCACTACATTAGGTGCTGACTTATCAGGTATTTCTTTTATCAGCTATTTTTCTGATCAAATCAAATCTTCAGCTGCCTGCTATAGACAGCCTTACTCTAAGGCCTGTGCTTTCTCAGTGTAAAAGGCATCTATTTGTTAAAGAGGGCAATCAGAACCAAAAGTATTAAAGATGGCATCTTAAAGACAAGTTGTCATTTGCTCAACTCAAACTCATTCATCAGAACCTCAGTGGATATGGCCATTTCAGAGGATTTCATGACTCAGGTCACACACACTGTGATTTCTATCCCAACACCAATAAAAGAAGCTGAATTAGCTGGCAGGTTATTTTTAACTCTGCTTAGATAATATTGAGTCAGAGGATCAAATAACCTGTGCTTTACAGATTAGTGGGCAGTTACCCATTGAAAGTGTCACAGCACTAATGCATTAATAACCTAATAGGTACTAACAGCCCTGAGCAGCTCAGGTCTCACCCCTAGCCTCACCCCAGAGCCCCAAGTGCCCATTTAAGCTCAGCCCTTGCCTGTCAATCCCTCCCTGAGCAAAGCAGGAGCTTGTGCTGGAGCCACTGCCACCCCTGAGCCTGGCCAGGAATCCTGACCTGGCTTGACCACGGACCTGCCTCACCCCCAGGGACCTTCTCCACAATGTGGCTGAACCTGGCTTGCTGAGCTGGGTGGTGACCCTGCCCAGCTGGCTGTCAGGACCCCTGGCTCCTCATCATACTGGAACCTCCTTCCAGAAGTTAAGGATTGAAAAACTGGGCTTTTTGCTGGGTTTTTGCTAGACAATATAAATATAAATATAAATATAAATATAAATATAAATATAAATATAAATATAAATATAAATATAAATATAAATATAATTATAAATATAAATATAAATAAATATATATACACACACACACACACACATATATATATATATATATATATATATATGTATGTATTTAAAGAATAAAACACATTGGCCCAATGGAGTTTGAAGAGCATGCCTACTGTACACCACAGGAATACAGCAGTTTCTCCACACACTTTATTTTCAGATAAACTATTATAAACTATTAATATACCTTAATTAATTAATTAATATACCTTTGTCGTGGCTCCTTCCACAGAATGGACAAACAGCATCTCTATCAATAATTTTCTTGTCTTGTTTTGATGGATGCTGCTAACTGTACCTATCAACAATTTTGTCTACAACATATGTCTAGCATATATATATATATATATATATATATAGGAACTGTAATATAACATCTTATAGAATCACAGAATTAAACAACAGGATTGCATTGCAACACACTTAGAGTTCCTCCCTTCAGTGATTCATGCTTATTTCTGGAAAGGCAACATTAGATTGCTGTTGTATTTCTAAAAGTGCATCTCATAAAGATTTGCTCATATAAACCCAAGTTTTACCTCATAATTAAAAAGGAAGGCTTTTACAAAGAGGCATATAGAAAAGCCATTGTTTCCCTAATTGCACTTCAGGTTCAGTGTGTACACTAGAAACTTTTCCAAAATAACTTGGGTGATTTCTATTCCCAAGACAGGCTGTTTCTTGCTGCCTGCCTGTGCACAGCTGCTGTCTAGCAGAGCAGCTCGTGAGCTTCCAGCAAACACGACATACTAACCCACTTTCTGGGTATGTCTCATTCACGGCTCCGCTCTGCAGTCTTAGGTTTAAATTGCTAAAGCTGCAGAGCATGATCACAGAGTTGAAGTACTTGGGTTTTAAATTAAGAAATATAATTAAACTTTTAAAATGAATGGCTACAATATAGGACTTATTTGGCTTAGCACACTGATACAAATGCAACTGCTTTCAGAGAGAAGCTAAGACTGACCCTGAATATTCTTCAGCATGGAAATGATGGAGCCTGTGTGAAATTCCAGCCAAAGCCCAGCACCATGGCCTCCTCTGTGATCTTCCAAGAGCTGAAGACAGCACTCAAGCAAGAGTTGTATCCTCTGGTTAGGTGGATTTGTCAGAATCATGATCACCATGAAAATGAAGCAGAGCTTGCTTTAAAATGTGTAATTCCTGCAATGAAGTTCAGCTATGCCAAAGTAAGGGTGTCAAAAAAACTGGTGGTCAGTTCTTTTTGAGAATTCTCTGTATGAACTGGTTTTGTACAGCACAATGTACTGTATGGCTTCCCACCTGATATTACAATAAACATCCTTATTTCCTTATATTTTTTTTCTGTACTCTCTCTGTACTTTTGCAGTCTGTCTGTTAAAAATTGTTAAGAAATGTTAGTTAAGAAACAGCCCATAATTTCTAGACTTTTCACACAGTCCTTGAAAAGCTTTCAAGTTCACAGCATACTGATTCTGAATTGATACATGTTCATTCTTTGGTCTCAGGGAAATTTTGATTTCCTGAAAGCTTTCTTATACTAATTAACTCATGGCTTTATTCAAACTGTTTTTCTTGATTACTACTTCAAAGCCCAGTGATAAAAAATTGAATATCATTCTCGACCAAAGTACAGAAAGAGTATGTATTATGAAACCCATGTGATTACTATGCCAAACATTACCGTAAACACCATAAACATGGGCACTGAGTAGACTGTATCTTTCTGTAAGTCTGGTTTGAGGAGAGACAACCACAGGAGGGCTAAGCTTGACTTTGAGTGGCTGGATGACATGGGCAACACTATGATTTTTTTGCTTTAAATTCATATCTGTAAGCATTTGAGTAATAATGACCACAGCTATAAAATGCATAGAATTCTTCTATACTATTTTATACTTGTCCATTTTAAGTTAAGTATAAAATGTGTTTCTGCTAGACCAGATCAAAACAGGAAACTCTTCTATACAGAAAGCCTTAGAGATTAGCCTATATGAATCTTTCTAAAGTACATTTGAACCCGTTCCTGCACAGCAGCCCAAAGGTTATTGGCAATGCACCAGAGAAACCCATGACTGATGGATTTAGATAGCAGCTTCAAATCTGCACTAATCTCTGTTTACAATCTATCCTCTACTACTGTCTACAGAGAGTAACTACTAAGCTGAAGATGGTTTTCATAGCAATATTTACTGAAAAAAATCAGTTTTAAACCATCCACTAGGGACAAAATACTTGAAAAATTTACCTGGAACATAATCTCCTACTTCCTGTAAACTCTGAATAAAGCAGTCAAGAACCATACAGGTAAGAGTAATATTTTCTAAACTGTATTGATTTTAAGAGTGTGGTGCATTTTGTCTGTGTGAGGAAATTGATGACTTGAAGAACTGAGGAATTTGAAGACGTCATTTACAGTGACTGTATGACAAATATTCCTTTCAGTTTGTTTCATTAGCCTTTCAACATGCTAATTTTCTAGGTTTCTAGATGTGTGGGAATAAACTGTATTTTGACGTAACACAAATAATCAGTTAACTTTTGCCCACTTTGGTTTTATGTAAGACAGATATAATCTACCATGGAAATGCTGCACATGTTTAGCATTACCACTTCATGAAAAAGAAGATAAAAAGGCCTATTATTGGTAAATAATTGCTATATGCAAGAGCCAGGAAATCCGTTGCAGCAAGTGTTTTGCAGTTGGTAATAAAAGATCCATTGTTCAGATACAGCTAGATATAACTACAATAATAAAGCAGCTGATTCACTGATTAGTGATGAACTGTTATGCAGTGAGTCTGCAAAGATTAAATCTGCATTTTTTAAAAAAAATATGCTTTAGTTAACAAATTAAAAGGCATACTTTGAGCATCTGCAGTTTGGACATGATGCAGTGCTCAGCCCTCTCTCAGTGGGGTGTTTTGGAGAGGCCCCAGAGAGAATACACACAGCAAGCAGGGAAAGCCTTGCTGTTCTGAATGGGGCCCTACCCTATTTGTGGAAAAAGGTTGCTAGAAATCAGTAATAGTTGTGTGAAAAACCAGGTTCACTTTTTTGGTACAATTTAAAAAGTTTAATAAAAAACAATAAGAGACAAATAATAAAGCAAAAGGTTAATCAAGGCCGGGTGCCTGGCATTTAGTCAAGAGTACACCTGGTGTTTTGAAGACACTTTTAAATTTATTAACCCATTGTATATTTATAGACTCATCATTTTCAAACTTTTTTAAAACTATTTTTCATATTTTAAGAACTGTTTTACATGGCTACTTCTTGAGTCTGCTCTTTTAGAGTATGTGTGTTTTTTGGCTGTGATTTTAATTTATTGTTCTTATCAATCTTAATTTGGACTGTGCTTTTTAATTTTTGCAGATGGTCAGTGGTGGAAATTGGTATATCAGTAGCAAGTGTCTTTACTGGGTGTTATCCAGCTAAGAAGGTAGTTCACTTACTAAAAACACACTTTATTAGCTTGTTACTCTTAAAGAAAACTGTATCTTAAAAACCTTTTCAACACCACATGTATAGTATCCACCCTAATATCTGCGAAAAGCCAATACCATAATATGTATTTATAACAGTTGCTTGTACCCTTCTTTGAGTCTATGATTCCATGCCTAGCCCCCATGGGAAGGGCAGGGGATGGCTCTGCCCAGAGGGAACAGCTTCTGGAAGAAGCTCATGGGGCAGTTCCCAAGGCCAGGACTGCCCCAGCTCAAGGATGATGAAGGCTTACAGGCACTTCATGTCAGGAAAGGATGGAAATACATGTGGCAGGAAATGAATGTGAGCCAGAGCGTGCCCAGGTGGCCAAGCTGGACAATGGGACTCGGCCTGGATCGGCCCAGTGTGGGCACTGGGACCAGAGAAGGGACTGACCCCCGGTGAGACCACACCTCCAGTGCCGTGTCCAGTCCTGGTGCCCTCACTTCACAGACATGGAGGACTGGAGCAGGTGCAGAGAACAGCAGTGGGTTTAGAGCAGGCCCTGGAGCACAGGGGTGGTGAGCAGCAGCTGAGGAAGCTGTGGGGCTCAGCTTGAGGACAAGGGGACTCATGGAGGATCTTCCTGCTCTCTACAAGTCCCTGACAGGAGGGTTCAGCCAGGCAGGAGTCAGGCACCAGGCAAACAGCAACAGGACAAGAGGACATGGTCTGAAGCTACACCAGGGGAGGTTTAGGTTGGGCTTTAGGAAGAATTTCTTCCCAGAAAATGTCATCAGACATTGGAATGGGCTGCCCAGGGAAGTGGTGGAGTCACCATCCCTGGTGACGTTTAAGGAAAAGCTGGACGTGACACTCAGTCCTGTATGGAAAGTCACGCTAGGAAAAGCCAGTGTCCACAAAGGAGACAGAAGAGCCCTGCAACTTTGTTCCAATAAACGGGAGAGTCCACTGGGGCACATGCCTGCTTCCCTCTCTCTGGGTTTCAGAGGGCGCAGCCTCCTTTTATCCTAAATTCCTGTCTGCATGTCATCCTTTCCTCATCAGCTCAGGCACTAGGAAGGTACAGCCTTCCCAAACTTCCTAACACATATCCTCCCTCAGAGTTGTTATTTTACCCCAAAGTTCAGAAACTCAGGCTTGTGCAGACCCATTTGTTTGTTTCAGGAGTCAAACTCTTTGGGTTCTGTAAGAAACATGTGTCTTGAAGTGGGTAGAAGCATTATGAGCTATTTCGAAGCCACCAACGCCCACACCCTCACCCATGGAATCGCTTGGAAAGACATGAGCACACATTCTTCCTATCAGTGCCACGGTCTGTGTGACAAGTTGGTGCTCGGTCACAGATTGGACTCGATATCACAGAGATCTTTTCCAATCTAAGTGAATGTGTGATTCTGAGATGGAGGCCTGCTGAGGGGGAGCAAGCGCCTCCTGGTCTGTGGGGGAACGGCAAGAACCACAAGCAGAACCCGGGGCTGTGGGGCTGTCCGGAGGCCAGGGCCGGCTCCAGAGCCGAGGCCGTGGGGCTGTCCGAGGCCGGGGCTAGCTCCGGAGCCCACAGCTCGCCCCCCCATTTTACCCGCGGCCCGAGGCGGCCGCCGCGAAATGGCGCCGCCGTCACGTGCCCGCCGCCCGCGGCCCGCCCGGCGCCTGCGCTGGGGCGGCGGGGCCGCGGCTCCGCCCTCGCCGAGTCCCGGGCGCTGCGGGCTGAGCGCGGTGCTGGCCCTGCGCTGCCGCTGCCCTGCCGCTGCCCGGCGCCTCGGCCCGGCCTCTGCTGCGAGGGAGCCGCGCACCGGCGGCGGTGAGCGGCGGGGCGGCCGCGGGGAGCGGCCCGTGCGCGGCGGCCGGGGGGGGGGACAGGCCGCGGGGGCGGCCCGGGTTGCGGAGACTGACGGGCTGACCGACAGACAGACAGGCAGATAGACAGACGGACGCACTCCGCGCCTGACTTCAGTTCTCGCTGGGCGCCAAACCTCGTGAGGGGCTCGGTGTGCGGTACCCTGGGTTTGTGCCGTCCCGGCAGCTCTCGCCGAGCTGAGGGAGCGCGCTGCCTGGGAGCTGATTTTGCCATGTGAAGAGCTTATATGGCTTCTTGAAGTCGGATAGGAAGGTTTGAAGAAAACCTGTGGAAGTAACAATTGTTTTTCATTCCTGCCGTAGGCGTGTAGGTGAGCCCTCAAGAGAGCTTTTCTAAAGATCTTTGCAGCTTCAGATGTGTCACTGAGTAAAACGAGGGGTCTTGGGCGTTGGGCACAGGGAGTGGCTTTTTTCTAAAAATAATGCATCAGTAGAAGTCCAAGATCTGAGTTTTACCAGCAAAATAGTACTAAAAGTGGCAATGCATTTGTTTTTCTTCAGTTAAAATTATTGCAAGCATTAGGATGTTCAGCTGAACGTGGTTATTTTTAGAACTCTCAGGGTTTGTCATAAACGTACTAGAAATGTGGTAAAACCCTAGAGTCAGAGGCACAGTTTGGAGAAAAATGAGGACTGATTAAAAATAAATAATCCTCTTCAGAAGCAAAAATGCCACCCATTAAAAACCTGGATAAAGAAAAAGCTTAATCTCTGAGCTCATCATCCTCAAGGACTAGATCTCCTGAGACTTAGGTTTCAAATGTGGTTTTTACCCATGTTTTGCACCATACTCAGTGCTTGCATTTGTGCTGCAGCAGTTGTGCAGGGCTGCCTGCCTTGTTCCCCAGACAGACTCTGAATTCGAGTTCTTTAACGTGGTGAAGGGGTGGCCTCGGGTGCTGAACTGCGATTTCTTTAAAGACACTGTGATTAATGGGACCGGTATTTCAGCCGTGTAAGGCAGGTCCGTAAACATTAATTTCCAGGTGTGTTAGAAAGTTAAAGCTTAATTACCAAGATGCCTGCTTTATCCCAGAATGTTTCCAAGCTTGGTTATTTGGAAGGGTTTTTATTTCTCAGGAACTCAAATTTTTGCTGCATTTGTGTTTGGTTGCTACTGTTTCTACTAGAAGCCTGATGTTATGGTGTTTTACTAATTCCTGTTGCATCCCGGTGTTGAGAACTGGAAGGGAAATCTAGAAATCAGAGGAAGAGTTACTTCTTTGTGGCTTGAATCTGTGATATATTTGGTTTCAGTAATAAAACCTTTTTTTGAACTGATGTTGCAGGCTGGGAAGTAGTGACCAGCTACTGAAGGCTTGTTTAACAGAGTCACCACTGTCCAGTTTTCAAATCCCCCACCAAGCCCCTATGCCATGGGAGAGGTTTTAACATCTTAATTTTAGCAGAAGTTTACAGCTCTGTTGGCAGGATAAGTTGCAGAAGCAGTTAATTAACTTGGTTTTTTCTGAATCCTGTTGTCTTTAGTGGATTTGAGGTAGTTTGAGTAGGATAACGTGCAGCTGTCAAAATACTTGATGACAGGTAGGGCTGTATGGGGGACGAGCACCAATTTTTGATACTTTGCTTTAGACATGAGGGTATAAATAGATTTGGTGAACCTCAGCAGTTATCAAAGTGTTTAATTTCAATAACTGCTTTGCTGCTGTTTATCTTTGATAATCATTTGAGTAACTACCTTAGATAACAATTTACTGTTGTTTGCGTAACAAGCTTGTATTTGATTGCATCTCTGATAACAATATTTTATTATATACATTTCTGCTTACATAAGGGAACATGATTTACATTACTTTGGATGGTTCTTGTGGCCTTAGACACTCAGGTGTACATTAGATGTACACCTGATTATATTTTTATTACTAAGAGTCACTTTCATTAATTTTTTTTTCTTTAATGTATTATATAAAATTCTGCTAGTTCTTAAGTGCAATCCTTCTCTACTGGGGGGTCTTGGGACAGGTCCTTTCAAGAGAAGCTCTTTTCCCCAGGGGTACTCTTGGTTATTTGGCTATTACAGGTAACCAGTCCCATCTCTGTGAAATTCAGAAGCCTGCTGAGCATGGTAGGTAGTCTTTATTGGCTACCTATATTTGATACAATTATTACTACAGAAGGATGTGACTTAATTTTTGGATGTCGATTTACTGTGAGGAATTACTTTTGCCTGTGGCCGCATGAGGAGTGTTGGGAAGAATACTGAAATCCTGAGCTCAGAACAGGTGGAAGGATGTGCATCCCCCATGATGGGGCATGTAAAAGCAAAGTAAAGCTTATCACAACGAAGATTTCAGGTTTTTGTTGTGTTTTGGTAAATTAAGTTTTTTCATGATGTTTCTGGGGGTAAAGCTTTGCGTGATTACATGTGATGGAAGACTCTGAACCACAAACTTACCTGTAGCGTCATATTAAAAGAAAATAATGTAGAGGGAGGCAAGGGACTTTTAATCTGAACCCCTTGATGCAGTGGCTTGTGATGCACCTGCCCAGGTGGCCCAGGCTGTCACCTGGACTCTGGCAGCTTGTAAACAGGGAGGTGGCTGCGGGCTGGGAGCAGCTCCTGCCGTGTGACTGCAGCCAGGCCTGGGCAGGTGCTGGCGAGGGTGTGCACGTTTGTGGTAGGGAGCTGAGCCATGTGGCCTCTGTGTGTTCATCAGGCCATTACACAGCCTTGCCATAGAAGGGAAGAAGCCAGGAAAAAACATTTGAGTGGGTTTTTTTACCTGTTTTTCAGACTCTTAGATTATTTTAGCAGCTACAGTGTTGTTTACCAAGATTCACTAGCGTGGTAATGATAATGCAAATACTGAATAACTTGCTGTTTACATTGTACTGTTGACCAATAAATGTAAATGCAGTTGCAACATTTGTTTCCCATCACTTTTATTCTTAATCTGACCTCATGTTTCTCTGTGACAATATTTGCATTGTGGGATAAGGTACCTTGTATTAAGATAACCCCCCCCAAGCTCCTTTACAAAAGTAAGAAAATTTATAAATTGATGTCAACATATTTCCCCATCATTTTTGCATTGGGTGTAATGTGAAGATTTTTATTTTCAAAACTAACACGGGTTTTTGTGGCTTTTTATTTGGACAGGAGGGGAAAGCAGACAGATGCATGTGAGTGCCCCATGGCTGCAGCTGCCTCAGTTCACTCGTTTATTGCCTATTGTAACTTGGAAGCATTCTTCAGGTAAGAAAGTTGCTTCAAAATATGTGGTTTGTAAACTTAATACACTTCTCTGTTGAGTCTTTAAATTGCATCTCAGTGTTTTGTGCTCTCAGTTATAATGGTTTTTCAGCATGCTGTTTATATGTGGCATTATAAACCTTTTATTTGTTAGACACTGACAGTACTTAGGAAAAGGAATTCTATGTGCTGTACAGACTCTGCTCACTTCACGAGGGAGATAACATGTGATACTTGTAGACTGTGCAATGCAAGGCCACCATAAATGACAGATTTCTTCAGGTGCCACCCACAAACAGAATTACTAATGAATATCAGCTTTCTCTTTGTAGACAAGCATGACTACTTAGCTCTAAATTTTCTGGTGTGTGAGCTGAGCAACAGCATTACTTCCACAGATTGCAGTACTTGAGTTTGATTTTGTTTGGAAGATGGGGGCTATTTCTCATGTCTTCATAAATAATCTGTACTACACCGTCGTTAAGCTTGGCATCCATAAAGATGATACTAACTGGGTAGTTCTTCCAAAAATTATGATATGACCTGGGAGAATCTAAAGTCTTGTCCCATTTTTAAAGAAAAATAGAGACGTTCAGCATTGTAAGGTTCTAAAGATGTTATTACTGGTTGAACACAATACCTGGTAAATATCTTCTGTTTCTAAAGCCTGTCATGATTTAGTGAGGTGGGTGTTGCTATTCCTGTAGCTTTCCATTAAAGCATCTTCAGATAATGTAAGTTTGATAACTTGATGTGGGGGATGTGGGTCTATTTTCTCATAGTGCACCAAGATTCTCTGTCATACTAATACACAGGGTAGTTTTCTTCATTAGTATGTGAGAGGATATTTGCACATTATTGATATCTTTTTTCCAGATACAGTTTAATTAACCAAAATAGTTTGTTTACTGTCAAGATTATCATGGTGCAGTAAGCATAATTTTGGAGTAAAAGTGAGTAAAGTGTAAAGCCAGGAGTCTTTAAATGTCGAAGTATTAGAGGTCCTGTCTTTAAGTATAACTTTTGATTCACATGGTTTTGGTGTAGAGTAGGCTGAAAAAAGAACCAAGGTTTGTAGTTTTCTTTAGATAATACTCAAGAATTCAGAGGTGTATCTGTGTTGCAAAAGAGTGTTCATGTGACTGAAACTGTAGATAATGCAAAAGCTATTTTTTGAATTACACCTTCCCATTAATTAAATGGTATTTTTCAGATAATGTTTAGTAAAACAAATTTGCTTGTTACATTCTGTGGCTCTGTTTCCACATCTGCCCTACAGAGCAGTGGCTACTATTTGTCTCAATCTTTGTTCCAGAATTGATGATAGTGCTTCCAATGGGTTTTTCTTTGGTTTGTGGCTTCACAGGTCAGTTCATCTTCTGGGACCCATCCCTGCCTTCTGGTTAAGGAATCCATGCACACATACGGGATGACTCAACACTGGGATGGATGTTCAGATACCAGAAAGGTGCTGGTAACTTGACAGGAATCTCCACATTCTTTGGAGGTAGGGCTATGTCTGTGTGTGTGTGTGTGTGTGTGTGTGTGTGTGTGTGTGTGTGTGTGTGTAAACCTCTCATTTGAATGCTACCTGGGTTGTATCATATGGGATTGTAACTTAGCCAATTTCTGTTGTGCATTAAAATAGCTACTGTTCATAAAGTATTCAGAATGAAATAAAGATTCTTATTTTTGCATTAAATATTGGGACTTCATGTTTGTTTAGCAGTTTCTAAAGGCTATAGCAACAAGAACAAGTTCTGGCCAAATTCCAGCAGGCAGAGCATAGATGCTGTGTACACCAGCAATACCTTGATGCATCTCTTCCTACATCTGGAGTGCTGTTTCTGGTCTGTAGCTTGACCTGTGGTTTAAGGAAATGCCCTTTCTGGTTGTTCTCAATTGTCAGAGCTTTTTTGTGGAAGCCAAATCAGCACACATGGAGTTCAAGTAAGTTTCAAATAAGATAGGAGAAATTTCCATTTTTATCAGACACCTGTCTTTAACTAAGATGTTGCAGATCTGCATGAGAGTAGCAATAGCAAGGAGAAGCTTCTCAAACAAATGCATTTGTTCAATTTCTTTTTTTGTTCTGGACTTTTGTTTTAGGAATGTAATTCCTCTCAAGTAGGGAGGAAGAAAAACAAGCAACAGGTATATTGGACTCAAAAGGTATTTAGCCTTTGCTAAATTTAGCAAGGCTATGAGCAACTGGTAGATAGAGTTTTGTAATGGTTAATTACTACATCCACACTTAATGGTTTGGAATGCCCATTTGTTGTTTGACTTAAAGTAGTCTAAAGTCATAAAACATGGTTGTGTGGATGATAACTTGATGGTCTAATAGCAAAATGTTTATTCATGCTGAGCCTGCATCTTCATTACATTAGTAACACTATTAATGTAAGCCGTGTGTCTACTCAGGGAAGAAAAACTATCATTTAATGTAATTTAAAGAGTGTTGCTGGCTTATCCTGCTGCATATATTGCTGATTCCAGTCACTAATGGAAATTTAAATAGACTGGGTGAATATGTATAACAACTGCTAAAATAAATTCCTTGGTGATTGAGATAATTTGTCAGGAAGTCAAGCAGTAGTGAAGCTGATCATATGAACAGCCCTTAATAAATTGGCTACATTGTTTTTTCCAGCTTCTCAAAGAATGCACATGCTTTCTTTTCATAAAAATGAGTTTGTCTGACACTCATGAGCCAAACAGATCAGGTTTTATAGATTGGGGAAAATGACAGGTAAATTTTTCTGGTTTTAATTTTTTTTTATTTCCTTTCCCCCTCCCCCCCCATAATGAAGATACTATGGAAAATTTTCAATCCAGAAAAAGCAAGCTGTCAGGGTTGCCATGGGAGTTTGTTCAGTAAAAATAGATAATTTGCACTGTTCTTTCCTGAAAAATGCATGGTTGCTTTGAAAATACTCACTTCACACAGGCCAGGAAGAGAGAAGGTCTGGATGAACATCTGTTTAGTGGGACATTTGAGAAGGGGCCTCAACCTGTACTAAAATGAAGTGGCAAAGGCAGTTGTTGAAAATCGGCTGAACAACAGAATTCAGTCTAGAAGATTGCACTGCTTCAGCCTGTAAAAGTGGAGCTTTTTTCTTATGCTGCTCTTCTGAGCTCTGGCTCGTGAGGCCAACATCCCTTGCTGAAATAGATCCATGCAGTTTGTTGATTTCCGGTGTCACTGTCCTTTTCCTGCTGAAAAACTGCATGTGAACCCCACTTATTTTGTCCTGCTTGGATAAGTGGCCTCTGAAGTTTTTTATCGTTAGTTGTACACTTTTCTCTGCTTGGCATTATTTGGGAAAAAAGAACAAACTGGGGAAGGTGGGCAAAGCTTTTCAATCTGACCCTTCTGTTCCAGGTTTATCTTTGTTTTAAAAAGGAGTTTATTAATTAAGTTTTTTAGTTGATACTCCTTTTTAGAGATCATGAGTAGATTCCATAGTTTGTCAACTGAGTTTAAATTTAAACAATCAATTTTGTATGTCTGAATTAAATTGCTGTTAATTATTTCTTGTTCCCTACAAAATGCTTTATGTAAAATGAAATACTACTACGTACCAAGCTACACTTGGTAAATTAACAAGTTCAAGTTCTCTAGATTCAATCAATGTTGTGCAAAATAAAAGTACAGAGAGAGAAGATCCTTGCCAACATCTCTGCACTGGATATTGACATAAGGATATGCTTCTTTTCAAAATAACATGCTATATTTTCATTTTATTAACTTGTTATATCTCACTGTTTCCCCTGCCCTTTTCCCCTTCCTCCACTAATCCTTTGTGTTTTTCTAGAGACCTGTTGTGTGTGAGACGTTTCAGGAACCTGTACAGTTTGAATACGTCGGATTGTTACATTCTGAAACTTTCGTGATGAAGAGAGCTGGGCAGAAGGTGGTGGCTGGAACTGAAGCTCCTGGAGCATCACAGACAAGCAAAAAACAGAGAACTAGTTTATATGGCTCAGAGCTTAGGGAATCTGACCCATGCACCTCGATGGACTGGGGCAGCCTTCCACACCACGTGATTCTGCGTGTGTTTCAGTTCCTGACTTTAGTGGATCGAGCCAGGGCATCTTCTGTTTGTCGAAGGTGGAATGAAGTTTTTCACATCCCAGATCTCTGGAGGAGATTTGAATTTGAACTTAGCCAGCCAGCCACTTCTTATTTAAAGTCTACGCATCCTGATCTCATTCAGCAGATTATCAAGAGGCACGCTGACCATCTGCAGTACGTCAGTTTCAAGGTAAGCTGTGGATGAGCAGAGGGTCAGTGCCACGTCACTGAGCACGAGGGATGCAGCTGCTCTGTGTCAGCTGCCTTAAGAGTGTGCCTGACAAGTCTTACCTTTAAAAATGCAACTACTGCAGCTTTTTATTTCCACATGTGCAGACAGTTCATCCAATTTTCTACACTCTAACCTCTGCAGAGTAAAAAGCAGTAAATATCTGCGAAACAGGTGTAGGTGAGGCAAAATAAGAGATTTGTTCATGCCTATGAATTTTGAATCAGTTCATTATTTAAAATGCAAAGGTGTTGTTGATGTAGATAAAATGGATTAGTTTGCTGGAGCAAAGACTTTGTCAAATCTTTTTTGGGCTCTAAAAATTGACATTTTGAAAAAATGCATGCATATCACTTTGTTTCGTAGCACCATTACTGTTACAGTATTGCAGTTACTTGAGGTTATTTGAAGACAAGGCTGAGATTAAGATATGTGTTCGTACTAGAATTACCCAGCAATCACATTCAGGAAAATTTTCTAGTAGCAGTTTCCCTGAACTCTTTCTGGTCTCGAAATTTCCTGTTAGTGTTGCAGTTTATGCCTCTGATGATTGTAGTCTGGAGCAGTACAGCTGAGTAGATGTGGAACCTGCAGTCTTGGGTATCCATGGTGCTGTTTTCTTAATAATACTGCAGAATGACTTCGCTATTTTTAAATTGCTTTTATAGGTTGATAGTAGTACTGAGTCAGCAGAAGCAGCCTGTGACATCCTTTCTCAGTTGGTGAACTGTTCTATCAAGACACTGGGTTTGATCTCTACAGCAAAACCAAGCTTCATGAATGTCTCTAAGGTAAGGTTATATGAACTGAAACTAGCATATTATAATTCACTCTTAAACCACTTTAGCTTTCTTTATGTTCTGTTCTTCAGTTGATGGTAATTTCTATGAAACAGTCTCTAGTAACTTGGAAGTAACAGAAGAGTTACTTTCTGGAAAATAAAGGCCATTTGTTTTTTTCTGCAGAAAAACTCCAGATACTTCAGGCTCATCACTGTGGCCAGTTATCCCTGTACTTACCAATGTGTTACAGTGAAAGGAAAAATCAGAGTAGATAAATAATGATTGTAAGGTTAATTTCATCACATGCAGCATCATGTTTTTAGACAAAGATCCCCTCTGTTTAAGTTGAAATATTCCTTTGTTACCTGATAATAGGGATCCATGGGAAGTGTTAATTTTGTACTTTCTGTATGTGTAGAACGTGAGGTTAATGCACTGAAGTTTTACCCATCTTTTCATAAGATTTTTTTCCCCCTCTTGCATTTTGTCCAAATAGGCTCATTTTGCATCAGCACTGACAGTAGTTTTTGTGAACTCCAAGTCATTATCATCAATCAAGATAGATGACACACCCCTTGATGATCCTTCCTTGAAGGTTCTTGTTGCTAACAACAGTGATACTCTAAAACTGCTAAAAATGAGCAGCTGTCCTCATGTTTCACCTGCTGGTGAGTACTGAATGTATGTGAAAAGTGGAGTCATAAAGAATCATAATTGACTTGGGTTTGGACAGTTGGAAGGTGAAGAAGGAGGTGATTGTTATTGAGTGGGTTGGGCTGATGAAGGTGGGGGTGCTACTCATGTGACTCCATCTTCTGGAATCCAAGGGATTTTTTATTCATTCTGTCCAGCTGCTTTGCTGCCTCTGGTGATAGGCTTTAAGGAGGAAAAGCTTCAAAATTAGTGCAAGTCCTTCACACATGTTCAAAGAATGGGATGTTCACTGCTTTAGTATGTGAGGATAACCAAATGGATGCTCCTTAATGTGTGCAGATTTGTAAACTTAACTAGTCAGTGTTCTGAGGGAACACCACAGAATCCCTGATCCGTGAATCAGCTACCACTTGGTGGGATAAAGGAGATCATAACAGTTGTCAGTAATTGTTTTGCAAGGTGCTGTGTGTACAGATTTCAGAAACCTGTGGTGTAAGACTCCTAGTGTTTCCAGAGTGCCCTCATGTGTCCAGATGTGGGACTGGTAACTTCCTCATTGGTTGGTGAAGAACTCACTCCCTTCAAAATATGGCCTGGCTGAAAGTTCAGAGGGCTTCAGGAGCCGTTCTCACTTGCCTTTCTCCTGAGACCTTAGTGCTGGAGAAAGGGAGTCTGGGTATGGTCTATTAGTGTGTTCTTTTCTGGAGCCCACAAAAGGTGGTTAAACCGTGTACTTCATATTCCAGCAGATTAGGAGGAGTTAACGTTATTTAGGTCTTAATTCACAGGAGGATGTAGGTGTTAAACTGGATGGTGGTGATTTAAACAGTGGGAAGTTGAAGGAATGAGTTTTAGGGAAGGGAGCAACAGCTGAATCTGGCCTGAATCCATTACTTCTTCAAAGTTGAGGAAATTCTGCATAGGGAGGGGCAAATGCAGATCGAAGATGAATGTGACTTGTGTCTTTTGTTAGTGTTTTAGTGTTTTGAAGTGTTAATGGCCCAAACCCTATAAAAGGTTGTGGATACTTAGAACTTGGGTGTTTCATGGGCTTTGGGTATAAGCATGAAAACTCAAGCCAGCTTTACAGAGAACAGCTCTCCTTATATTCGCTTTTCATGTTAGAGAGTAAATTTTTTTGTTCCTCAGGCATTCTTTGTGTGGCTGATCAGTGTCATGGACTTAAGGAGCTGGCTTTGAACTACTACATACTAAGTGATGAACTGCTGCTGGCTCTGTCAAGTGAAAAACATGTTGATCTCGAGCACCTCCGCATTGACGTCGTGAGTGAAAATCCCGGACAAGTTCAATTTCACACCATTAAAAAGCAGAGCTGGGACGCTCTTGTGAAACACTCCCCCAAAGTCAACATTGTGATGTATTTCTTCTTGTATGAAGATGAATTTGATGCTTTCTTCAGAGAGGAAACCCCTGTTACACACCTGTACTTTGGTCGTGCCGTGAGCAAGGCAATGCTGGGCCGCATTGGCATGAACTGCCCCAGGCTGATCGAGCTGGTTGTGTGCGCCAATGGACTTCAGCCTTTGGATGATGAGCTCATCCAGATTGCTGAGCGCTGTAAGAACTTAACGGCCATGGGGCTGGGGGAGTGTGAAGTCACCTGCAGGGGTTTTATTGAATTTGTAAAGATGTGTGGGGGCAGGCTTACTCAGCTTTCCATAATGGAGGAGGTGCTGATTCCAGATAGTGATTACAGCTTAGATCGGCTTCACTTGGAAGTCTCCAAACACCTTGGAAGAATGTGGTTTCCTGATATGATGCCAACGTGGTAAATTCTCTGTGTGGATAAAATGGTGGAATCGGGGTGTTGCTTTCTATGCAAATAAAAAATTTAAAAATCAAATGTGAAAACTTTCTTCCAGATTTGAGTTTTTCTTCCTTAAGAAAACCTCTGTTAGACTAACAGCAAAGCACTCTATGATAGTAATTGTATATTGAAATAGAAAATAGATTTAGCTGTACTTAATAGTTCTGAAAGTATTTCTGTGGTTTACAGGTGCTTCAAACTTCAGTGAATTTCGGCTTCTCTGAGCTTCAGTGTAAACATTCCATTTACTTTAAAGTGGGTTTGTTTTTTTGTTTTTTTTAATGTCTTTGTTTACTCTTTCTGATCTAGTCGGAAGAGGAATAGAGAAACTATTTTCCCTCAGGAAATCTATCAGTGGAAAGCTGGATAGAGTACAGTATTATTTGTCATGATGTTTTTTTATATAGCTATTTTTTAATCATTCATGTTTTAATTGTATGAGCTTGTATATTAAAATACACTCTTCTGGGTTAATCAGAAATTAGCTTAATTTCATGGCAGTATAATAAAATGTTACTAAGCTTATGCTTACAAAAAACTGTCCAATTTTAAATTGCACTTTAAGTAATTTCTCAAATTACATAAACTAGGAAGTACATTGTACAGTATGTTGTTTTAATCTTATGCGTTAAAATGATGGCAAAGATTTTGTTAAAATTACTGATTTTAAGTTTGGTTCTAGATTGATTATTTGAATGAGTAATAAAGCACTTTGGAAACTGTAAGGGCACTAAGGAATAGCTTTGGATTTGGGCTCGTCTTTGTAATCAAAGACTGATGTCTGAATGCTGTTCCATGCTTTCATTGCTAAGAAGTAAGAAGGATTTCATAAATGTGGCTAGTAAGAGGGAAAGATTAAATGCAGTACAGTTATCTTTGATCCATTTCTATTTAAAATCAAGGATTTAGAGCACTTAAATTTGTCACTTAGAGGCCAAAATGGACTGTACTAATCTCATGTCTCTTACCTCTCTGTATCTTACAGAGCTTTGTGCAAGCCCTGATTTCTAGAGAAAGGCTTGTGGAGGTAATCCTGACATATTTAATTCAGGACTGTTTAATACTTGTTGCTATTAATTGTTTGTTTGAGAAAGGATGTATTATATTTATTTTCTTAAAAGGGGAAGGGCATGGTGAGTTGATGTAAATTAGAGTATGTATTTTTTGTTAATATTTTGCACACTGTAAACATAAATGCATTGTATATAAATTTTTGCTGTTATGATTTTGGTGCCACACTTGTTCCATCTTCCTATTGATAATGAAAAGTCTACAGGAATTTGCTGGTGGTGGTTGTCACTGTTGTGGCTTAACCCTGGCTGTCAGCTGAGTCCCTCCACAGTCAGAGGAATGGGGGAGAGAATTGGAAGGCAAAAGTGAGAAAACTCATGGCTGGATATAAACAATTTGCTAATAAAGCAAGAGCCACACAGGCAGGCAACCCCCAAAAAGGGAATCCATTCACCACTTCCATCAGCCAGGAAGGCAGGGTTCCATCACCCTTAAACCTTGCTCCTCCTTCACCCAGGTTTATATGCAAAGGCTGATGTTGCACAGTATGAATGTCCCTTGGGTCAGCTGGGCTCAGCTGTCCTGTCCATCTCCCAGACTCTGCACCCTCAGCCTCCTGCCTGGTGGGGCAGTACAAGGAGCAGAGCAGGGCTGGGCGCTGTAGGCACTGCTCAGCTGCAGCAAAAACATCCCCATGCTACCAGTGCTGTTTCCAGTACAAATCCACAGCCCATTCTAGCTCCTGTGAAGGAAATTACCTACCCCAGCCAGAGCCAGTGCATTCACAGCAGAGAATAAGTGAGTTTCTTCCCTGCTTCCACAAAACAAAGCTAAAGGGTTAAACCACCCTTTTCTTGGGCACACATGTTCCTAGCTGGAAACCAAGGATTCAAGGTAACACACAGACCTGCCTTTATTGCCTGCTGCACAGGTAAGGAGCATCTCTCTAACTCTGGTTAGTAGGGGCTGTGAGCTGAGCACTTCCATAATCCAGGGGATTAGAATTTAAACACAAAACTCAGATTTTTCCAAACAGTATTTTGTTCAAGATGTGTGGTTTCTTCAACTGGAAATGTAATAAAGTGGTTTAATCCATACACTGATACTAGACTCATCCATCTGTTGCACTGTGTCCTGTTGAGGTTCTCTCTGCCAGAAGCCATGTATGTGACAAACCTTGGGAGAGACTGGAGAATGGCAAATCAGTCATTGTCATTTCATGTTTGAGCATGAAACCTGATTTTTGACATGCAGACCATAAAATGGAGTTTCTGGAAAGTCCTGGAGTCTTCCCTGTCTCTCCAGCCAACAGAACAGTGTTAGTGTATTTATAAACACTGGTGACAGAGTTACAGTTCAGGGGAAAACTCTTAAATGGCTGCTTTGAATAGTGTCCCTCTCTCCGTCCCTGTCACTCAGGCACTGTTTTTGTGAAACCACAAATCATGGAATTGCTAAGGTTGGAAAAGACCTTTAAGGTACTCAAATGCAGCTGTTGAATGTCAGCTTGCTCCAGCTCCAAGCTTCCAGTTAAATAGGCCTGCATTGATGAATGTTGGGATTTTTGATGTGTTCTTTTTTAGAGCATTTGTTCTCCCTGATCTGAACAAGTGAGGCCAGCTGGTGCTTGGGGAGAAGCTGACAGGAATGAGCCTCCTCTGCCACAGGAGGGAGTGAGCACTTTGCATTTTATATGATTTTTCAGACTTTGAGAAAGCCTATAGCTAGTCATTGCTCATTTCCTGATTCTCTAGTAAATGCAAATTGCAACAAACAAATCTTTTTTTTGTTTTGTGAGTCCCTGTTGCTATCCAACAGACACTGCTTGAGTAAGGCTCAAAGTATTGATAGGTGAGAATATAAATTGTTGTGCATGGGAAGAAAAAACAACTTTTGGATGCTGAGATGGATTTATTTGGAATTTACTGCATTTCCATTTCAAACTTCTTGCCCTTTCCCCCTTTCAAGATTGCTCGTAGGATCCGAGTGGTCGCAGTTCTCAATGTGAATATGAGATGTGATCCCAGGAAATACTCTTTGCATCGGCAGCATTCTCCCAAGGACTTGTCCCTTGGAAATTGCACCATTGTATCTTATGGGATGGATACAGAGTAGTTTTACACAGAATCCTGATGAAAAAAGAGGAGCGAAAACACTCGATGACTGATGAAGCATTTGTTCTTCTGTACTGAATTTCAGAAATATTGAAAATGTCTGTCTTGTCCTTTCCACTGAGATAGCAACAGTGGAAACACCAGAATAGCAGAAATACTGTGGTCATTAAAGTTATATAGGGGTTGGAGTCATTGACTTGGTACAAGAGGGAAGATGGAAGGCAAGGAGAAGGTAGGAATTTGTGCTGTAGGGAAGGGAAAAGCTTGAACTCAGTTATTAGCATTGTAGCAGGAACAAGAAGATCTGTATGGAAGTGGATAGAAGGAAACTTGGCTAAACTACTTGGTTAACTGCAAGGTAATGGATCCTATATGAGCTCAAGATAAAGAAATGTTAAATTAAAGATAGCTATTTACCTGATCCCCTGATTTGGACTCCATCATCAATGGCATTTCCATTGTGGAAGAATTTAACAGGCCCAGAGAGCTGGCCAGAGAAGGGAGCGTACACAGTCGCCCCATCAGCACAGATGACATCCACTGCACGGTGCTTCCCTTTGCCACTGCGTCTGGAAACAAACACAGCATTACAGAAATCTCTGGTCAGGCCCAGTGCTACAGACAGGGGTTAGGCAGCACATGCTGAGGTCTGGAAAGGAGTTGTTAGCACAGAAATAATGGCAGCAAACTGGCTGAAGGATATGCAAAGGTATAGGTGAGGTAGTGTCATGTAAGGTGGATGGTTAGAGTTGGAGAAAAATGCCTTTCTTCCAGGTCTTTAAATAAAACCATAGGGTCACAGAAAGTTTAGTTGTGTGAAGGACATGAAGTCCAACCTTCCACTCGAATCAGGAGTGTTCCCAACACTAGGTCAGGTCAGGCATGGCTTAGTCTGATAAAAAGCTCCAAGCAGAGAGGTGTTAAGTACAATGTGGGCAGCCTAAAAGTTTCCTCAAGTCCAATCTAAGCCTTCAAATTGTAATTTTTATGTGACCTAAACAAAGTTGAACTTTTACTTCAGTGGAACCTCATGTGTTCCAATTATTAAGATTACCTTGGAGCTCCAAAGTATCCACATCCATACTTGTCACAGCCTCTTATCTCGTTGGTGGGGTTCCCAGAACACACTGCGGCCCAGCGCCCGTCCTGTTGTTGTTGTGATGGTGGGACAGCTTTGAAATACAGGAACACAGCACATCAAAGTTAGCTTCTAGATTGTGTTAACACTTGCATGTTTGCAACTGCTCTGCTTGATTTACAGTTAGCTGAGAACATACTGACATTACATCCCATGCTTGTAGTTGGATTTTTCTCCATAAAATTTTTAATCCTTTAGGAAATGTAAATGGAAAGTAGACCTAAGCTGGATGGTAATGTTTCTAGATTAGAGTTATTTCATAGAAGAAAAAAGCTTTAAATACAAAAATTCAAAAAGCATCACAGGTCCTAGAGCGCACATCTGCTCTTGTTCTGAGTGGTGTTTTCTGTTGTTAAGGGTGTTTTTACCAGGCGTAAGCAGATGAGTAGGATCAGAGTGGTCGCAGTTCTCAACGTGGATATGAGAAATAATGCCAGGATACACTTTTTGCATTGGCAGCATTTTCCCGAGTCGTTGCCCTCTGCGGATTTGGCCGTGGTAGCGGAAGGGGTGAATGCAGACCAGCTTCACACAGAAACCTGGGAGAGAGGGAGAGGAAGCCAGGTCAGGAAACATCAGCTGCATCTGCTCCTGGGGTGAGCAAGAAGCATTCCCTGCCAGCCTCTCACTGGAGACTGTTAGGATGAAGCAGAAATACAGTCAAGGTACCAACAATGGTGAAATTAAAATTGCTATATTTGCCAGGGCAAAAAGGAAAAAAGGGAGTTGGAAAATAGAGACAGGAAAACATCCTCTCAGCAAAACTGAGGATATATTTCCGGTGCTTTGTTTTAACTGTTTCCTATTTTTTTATTTGAGGTTGTTATTTTCCTGCTACCTGTTTTTCAAGTCCTTTCTTCCCTCCTCTCCAAGAAAAGCATAGGAAAGGACTACATCCTACTCGTGCTATCCCATATTTCAGCGAACTAGAGAGGATGTCAGATTAATCAACACTGTGCTTGAACTGAAGAACCACAGCAACCTTGCTCAAGTAAATGATAACTTGTGCACTCCTCACAGCACACCTGCTGTTGATTACTGACCTGATCCCCTGATTTGGACTCCATCATCAATGGCATTTCCATTGTGGAAGAACCGGATGGGTCCCGAGAGCTGCCCGCTGAAAGGCGCGTACACCGTGGCTCCGTCGGAACAGATGACATCCACACCCAAGTGCTTTCCTTTGCCACTGTCCCTGGAGGAGAAAATACGTAATTAGGGACATTTCTCAAGGCTAATGTTATGTATCAATTGGTCACTTACTGCAGGATAATGGCTGAAGCTTGTCTAACAAAAATTTTTTACCTGCAATGAATTTGGACAGAGGTAGCAGGTTTGAAGCATCTTTTTTTTTTTCAAATTGCTCACATTACTCTGACCTTCTTTAGAGTAGGATGAAATTTCAAATTTAAGCTTATTTTTTTATTTTCCCAAGTTCATGGGGCATTTCAAACTGTTATAGAAAAGTACCAATTTTTTCCCCCCAAAAAAACTCTGTGTAAAATAGAATCTTGGCTGGCATTTTCTCACTTAGAAATTTGGAAGTTGCATGATGAGGATGGATGCTTATAGAGGTGGGAAGAGAAGATGACAAGAAAATGCAAGTGTCATTCCACATATAAAAGCATTTCTTCAGAGAAATGTAACCTGGCTTTGTATGAAGTCCCTACTTAAAGACAGTGATGCTGACAGATCTTTAGTTTGTGTGATTGAATCTACTCAGTTTCCGGTAAGCTGTTGCTGACTGTTAGTTTAATTTCTGGAGAATAAGCAACAAGGGTAAATGACACAAATCCTTGAAATACTTCCATTTCCTTTACTCTGTCTGTAATTCATGTAACAGCCCTGCTCCTTCACTCCTGCATCTGTCGTCAGCAGTGGCATCACTGTGCTTCTGTAAGATTGCCAAAGAATATCCCAAAAATCAGCAGGAGCTCCTGCAGACAGCAGTGTTCCTTCATTCTGAGTGTCATCTCTGGTGACTGTACTCTTTCTCCTGGCAGAGCATGTTCTTCAGGAAAGCAGGTGCCCTGGGTGCCAGTGTTACCTGTCGGCTCCGAAGCTGCCGCAGCCGTATCTGTCGCAGCCGCGGATGCGGTTGGTGGGGTTCCCGCTGCACAGCTGTGCCCAGTGCCGGTGCTGCTGTTGGGGCGGGTGTGCATCCAGCTGCTTGGTGAAAACTTCACGTGGGAAAGAGGAAAAACAGGAAAAATTCAGCCACGTTGTTAGTCCAGTGCAAGAGAAAGTGTTCTTGTACAAAATAGGCTGCTTAAAGTGAAGGACGTGAGCTCAAAGGAGTTTGTCGTTTCAGAAACTGTAGGTAAAAGGACATTATACAACCTGCTGGATAGGCTTGATTAATTTTTTCCTGATGTCTTACTTTATGCACCAAAAAGAAAGCAAAGCTATAGATAAAGATGTTTAAAAATCATTTGTGAAATAAACTACTTTTACTTTTTAATGGTGCTGGGTTGATGGTTGGACTTGATGATCTTAGAGGTCTTTTCAAACCTTAATGATTTTATGATTCTGAAACCTCCAACTACTTCAATATATATGTCTCTTAATGCACACCTAATTCCATATTTTATAATAGCCATAACTGTCCATATTATCATAATTCTTCATAAAACTAGAGGAAAAAAACCTCAGCATTATTTATGTTCAAGTGAATTTCAATAATTCCTTATTGTCTGCCTAAACCCAGTCAAGCCCAGCTGCATTACAGCAATCTCAACTCACCAGTGGACACCAAGCTGACCAGAGTGACCAGACTGAGGGCTGGCATTTTGGAGCCGTGTCACCCGTGTTCTTTGATCCAGTCAAAGACGTGGAACAGCTGCCAGCTGAGGTATTTATGTGCTTTTGAAAGCCAAGTCTGTTATCTTGGCCAATCAGTCTCCAGCAAAGTATTGCAGCTCCAGGAAGTGGTGTTGCCATATTGAAGGTCTGCAGGCTCTAGCAGCTGTTAAAGCTGGTTGGGAAAGATGGATACAAGAATTGGGCTCTTAGCACACAGTAACTGATGGAAATGAACAACCCCACATTTCAGGAAACTCTGGTTGAGCTGTTTCTTAACACCTTTTTTTCCCCATCCTGAAGTAAGGGCACATTCTGGCCAAAAATGGCAGGAACCACACATATGATTCAGAGGATTGAGCTGGAGGGAGAAGGTGGATGTCACCTGTCACCTGTTTGTCCTTTGCTGCTCATTCCTCCCTGGTTGTTAGTGCCACCACAGCTTTGTGACTGAGAACACAGGACATTAATGAGTATTCACTTAACCAAAAAAAAAAAAAAAAAAAAAAAAATCAGATGATTTTGCAATGAAACATTTATTTTTTTGGGGTTCAGCTGAAATTGTCAATTATTTCACTTAAATCCACGAAGTCTGTTCATGAAACTCTGGTTTTGAACCAGTGTGTAATACTTAATAAAACATCTTCAAGTTCTAAAACAACAGTTGCAAATCCACGTTGCATGGGAAAACTGACCTGGAGTTCAATAATTCTAGGTTTTAAAGTGATGCCTTTAGTACTTTCTTGGTTTCAGCTATTGTACTATGAAGCAGACTTCTCTGTGTCTCTGATAATCCTTCAGTTTGATTTTTCTGCATTACTTACAGAAAAGTGTTAGATTTTCTTTACAGACATGTCTTGGTTAATATGAAATTTAAATGAGTCATGGTGCTTTCACATAAATTATTTGATATTTCAAGTTACAGAAACCTCTGGAAGTCCCACAGATTTTTTTCAAGAAACAGATGTGTGTCTGCCCCATTTCTAGCTTGCAAAGGCATCTGTACATTGTGTTTTCTGAAAACCTCCATGGAACAAGCAGTTGGAGACAAATTTTTCACTTGTGTTTCCAAGATTTGCTTTACAGCCAATATTTAATTCCCAAAAAATCTTTCAGCCCTCCCTGGGGCTACAACAAGTGGTTTGGCTGGTTTTATCCCTGCTGCTTTCTTCTCCATCCTGCCAGGAAGAACTGCTTGTTTCCACACTCATAACCACCAAACAGATATTTATGTAAATGTTTTGTCCCTTCAGTCCAGTTTGGATGGGCTTTTGGTTGTAATTTGCTTAATATACTGGAGTCTTGGCTGATAAATGACACAATGTGCTGGTAAGGATTCTCAGTGGCAATTCAGGGTCTGGGAATGGTGCTTATCCCTGAGCTGAAAGTTGGGGTGTGTGGCTTTGTGTGACCCTTGCCAGAAACAACCTTCATTGCTTTTTCTCCTTCATTTGACACAAGCTCTCTGCAAACCCTCTCAGCTCTCCTTAGCAGGAGCTAGCAGGGGAGGGGGTAAGGGTGGTGTTTTCAATGAAGATTTCATAGCAGAGAGGTTGTAAAGTGTTTCTGAGCTTGGCTAGCTCTAGCCAACTACTGGCTGCTGGATGTTTTTTTTCCTACTGCAATCAAAACCATTTAAAAATAAAAACTTTTTTCAGGGAATGTCTGGCCATTCCCAGTTGAGGGGTGTCCAGTGGGATTTCTGCAATAACGATCTCTCTCAACCAGATTTTATTTCTGATTTATTTCAGTTTGCAGTGGGTGAGTTCTAAATATCTCATTAGATAACTTCAGCCTGGGGCAGACCTGCCTTGAAAAGCTACTGATTTTTATAGACTCCTGTGAAATCACATGCTCCAAATTCTACCAAAGCAAGGATTGCAGCACTTCACTCCACTCTACAAAGTCTTGTGAAGGAAAGGCTTAGTGTAAAGCCAAGCTGGTAGGTATGAGAAGGGGAGGTGTTATGGGTGCACAGACCCTGAAGAAGATTTTCCTTGAGTCCTGTTTTGCAGTCTGGTGCTTTGTAAAAGCAGGCTCTGAGCTGCCTGCTCTTTGCAATTGTTTTCCCATCTCTCCTGTGTGCAGGGCTGACTGCAAATTGCTCATAACTGTGTACATTTATTTTTATTTCTTCCCTATAAGAGATCCTAACAGCATTGTACCTTGCTTTGTATCTTGCTGTGGTGTTTAAAAACACATCAAAATGCCATTGCTTCTGCAATATATCTAATGCACTTGTGGTGAAGTACTCTTAATAAAACAGCTTTCAAGTATAGGATGATACATTTGGGATGTCTCAGTGCCTTCTTCATCTTTTCTGGGTGAAACCTCTCACCTTGGGCAGGAGGAAACTCAGAACTGAAGCTGAAGGGATCCTTGTGCTGGGCACCCAAGATGTTAATTTAACAGTTGGTAGGTGCAGTTGTGAAAGACATGAATTGGCCACTTAGGACCCAGTAACAGAAGGATGTGGAACAATCCCTGGCATTGCACAGTCCTGGGAGCTGCATTGCACCATTTCCTTCCCTGTGGTGGCAAGCAGCAAGAAGATGGAGGGGAGCCAGGTGGGTTAACTCCCAGCTGGGCTGTGGACAATAGGTTATTAAAAATCCTAAAAGCTGTTTCTCTGAAAAATGAATCATATTCTATGGGCTAATCATTATAAAGAGAAATCTATTTCAAGAATGATTGTAGAATAACTTGTGCCACTTGCAGAGCAGGCTTTTGTGGTGAAAACCCAGTGGGCACAATGTAAAACAAATATCACTGGCTAATAATTCCAGCTTCTGATAATTGAAATGAGAAGAATTTTGCCACAGAGATTGACTAAGCCCTGTGCACATGGCTGACTGGAGTTCTGGTGGGATATCAGCAGGCTGTATTGAGCAGATACCAGGCTGTGGGAGATGGGAAATCCTGCCCCTTCTTGCTAAGTAGGAGCTGAAAATGAAGCTGAATTGTGATAGTGCACAGTTCTGATTGAAGGCTCCATCTCAAGTTTATTTGCCCTTATTAACAAACATACAGCCTGAGGCTGGCTGGTTTCAGTAGGGTGGACTAAAGAACACAAAATTCTTTTTGCTACCTGTGTTCTGTCTCCTGGGGAGGACAAAGCTTTGGCTGAATCCTCCAAAAGTCCTTTAAGGCTTGAGGACATAGAAGAGCACAGATTTGGCTTGCAATTTATGGCAGTTATTCTGGGACCTTGTGATACAAACTTATAAAAAAACAGGGATAGAAGGAAATGAATCTCTGCAGAACTGGTGCAGAAACAAAGCAAACCTGCATGGCTGAGTTTGCTAGCTCTCCACTCAAAAGCCTGACTGTCCCTGTTTCTTCCTCATCACATCCTCCGCTCACCTTAAATATTTGCAGAACTGTGTATTTTACCAGATCTTCATTTCCCTTCCAGACTCAGCTACACATTGTGTTTTCCCTTCCTCTACACCCAGCCAATTTTTAATAGACTGAGAGGATAAAACTGGATTTACTTGTACTGTTTGCCCCAACTGGTCTGTAACCTGAAACAGAAAGTGATAATTACTTGTTCTCCTCTGCTACTGGGTGACATCCCCTGCTAAAACTGGAAGGTTTTATGTAGGAGCATCCCTGTGCTGCTGGAAAAAACTCTGATGAAATAATGGATCCCTGAAAATGCTTGGGAAACCAATCTGTGGGACACACTGGAAAAGTGCTGAGCTGTGGTCATTAATATACAGGTGGAAGTGTTCCTCTTGGAGGAGCAAAGCTGGGATGGTGATGGAGGCTCAGAGCCCTGCTGAGTCACAAAAGTCATCTCAGTTCTCATTAGGGTTTGCATGGAGAGGTGGGGGTTTGAGTGGGCTCTTCTCTTTCCAAATACAAGGTGATAACTGTGCT
The DNA here is from genome assembly GCF_029582105.1 of Oenanthe melanoleuca. Taxonomy (NCBI): domain Eukaryota; kingdom Metazoa; phylum Chordata; class Aves; order Passeriformes; family Muscicapidae; genus Oenanthe; species Oenanthe melanoleuca. The sequence continues at coordinate 11,619,652 of NC_079347.1, read as the reverse complement.
AGAACATGGAATTTTAAACAAGTGAATAGGTGGGAGTCTTTCTTTCATGAGGGCAACCAACTACATTATAACAATTTAAAAACACTGCAGACTTTTGCTGAACTATAAAGAAAAGGAGAGGAAGGGAAAGTGTTGGGGTTTTTTTCAGCAACAAATTTTAGTTCTACTGACTTCCCTTAATGCATGGTCACTATCTGCCTCTGCAGATGGGGCTGAATATTTGTGTGGACACGCTGATTTTTCATTCGTAGCAAAATTAAAGTGGTTCCTGGGGAGGGTGAATAAGACTCAGCAGGTTAAGCACCTCTCACAGGTGCAGCAAAAACCCTTCTGTGTTTAGAATGAACAAACATGCTGCCAGGACATGCACAGCCCCCACAGAAGCAGCTTCCCTGCTCCTCCAGGGCAGGATTGCACCAGGAAATCCATGAGCCTGGAGCTCTTCAGCCCCTGACACTCCCAGTAGCATCTTGGCCTGAGGAGCCCTGCCCTGTTCACAAGAGCTTGTTGTCCTGGGAAACTCTTCAGCTGATTTACTAATGGAAAGAAATGCCTCACTTGGACAAAAAGAAACCTGAGTGTGCCAAGGCAATCCTGAGGAGTCTGGGGAAAAGGAATGAGTTACCTCATCAATGTTGTTTTATGGCTTTGGTGATGGGCCCCAGGGAAGATTTGGGTTTCAGCTTTATACAGGTTTTTTTATCCCCAGCTGCCTTAAAAAAGCAGAACCTTGCCCAAATTCTATGACAGCACCAAAGAAATTCAAAGCAATTTGTAGTGAAGCAGCCCTTTAATAATGTAATTTTCCATGTTTAAGCACAAGTGAAATTTCTGGCTTATTAAAGAAATGTTCATTTTTGGCTGAAAGCAAGCAGTGAAATCCAAGAGGAGTGAGCTGCAGCAGGGCCCAGGCTGCTGAGTGTTGAGGATCCATCTCCTCCCACCATTCTCTGTCCCCACTGCATCAGCCCCCACCCAAAAAACAGTGATGGACAGGACACAGTGGCAGCCTTAAAGCAGGTGCTTTAGAGACCTTACTCTCTCTCGTGCCACACTGGGAATTTTAGGTTAAGAGCTCTTTGGAAATCTGGATTTCCAGGCTGCAGATGGGTTTCTCTGGGGTTTTTAATAAACTTCTGCCTGGCTTCCACTAGTGTGGGGGAGGGGGAGAGAGTGGAGTCTGCAAGGCATGGCTCCTGGCACCCCTCCAGGACAATTGTTAGCTTTGCTTTGATTTTGCCAACTGAGATGAGAGGTTTTCACTTTGAGTGAATTAAACATGGAAAAGACCAAATTAGTTGCTGACATTTGGCATTACACCCTGAGATGAAGATCAGGGAGGTAAGGAGTGATCAGTGAAGGCTTTGTGTGAGCTGTGCAGGAGCAGTGGATGCTCTGTCACCTCCTCTGTCCTCACCATGCTGTGTTTCGTGGGGGTTACAGCCTTACTGTGTATCTGAACAACATCCCAAGGCCTGGAGCAATGCAGATAACCAGCCAAGTCCTTCACGTTTCACTTATTCCTAACTGTATCCAAAGGTGGGTTTTTTAATTTTCAGGAAAACTGCTGGCAGACAGGTGGCAGTGACTGGCAAATATTTAATTTTGCATTGATGGCAGGAATGTGGAGAGACAAAGCAGGACAAGGAGAGCAAAGCAAGGTCTGTGTGATGCAGGTGCTGAAGGGTCTCTCACTGGGAGGGAGAAGGGGGAATTGTGTGGGCAGTAAGTGAGGCAGGATGGGTTTTTCCTCATCTCACATAGTGCTGGGAGACACTGAGAACATGGGAAGGTGTGTGTGAGGCACAGGCAATTCTCTGTGGCTGCAGAGCCTGCATAGTCTGTATGTCTGAAGGAGAAAAAATATCACAAAAAAACCCCAAACACTGCATCTCTGCAGGCTTTGCAGCTCACCCTGTGGGGCAGGAATACTGCTCTGTATCTGGGGCTTGCAGCAGGGAGGGTGGGTGCCTTGCTTGCAAGGGGGTGAATAAGTAGCAAAATGGTGAACTGCTCATGTGCAAATAAGCACCAAAGAGCCATCAAATTAAATGTAATTCAAGTAAGATTAAATTTAAAAGACAATGGCATTAAATTCTACCTCTAAAACTCATAAAACTCTCTAAAAGCAATTTCCCAAATTGTAACCATGCTGAGATCTAATAGTTTTCACTAAAGAGGAAGTGCTTGACTCTGTCACTGAGAAATAGAGAGTTGTTTTCCCCTCTAATGGAAGGGATGCAAACAGCTAGAATAGTTTTCTTTCTGTTTTACCAAGTACCAAGGCATGACTAAAGTGGTTGGCAATGCTCTAAGGGCTTGACTCCCCAACTTATGCTAAAAATGCTCTTTTGGTAAGACAGGTGTCTGAAAACTCACAGCCTGTTCTGGCCTTGGACCCAGCAGAGCAGATCCTTCTTGTTCTCTTCTATTCCCCAGCCAGCACAACCTGATAGACATCATTGTTCTTGAACAGAGACCCAGACTGTGACATCCATGGGTATGGGTAGATTGCAGTGAGGGAGAGAGGGTGATTTGCTTTCCTGAATGTCAGGTTCTAGAAATATCCAGGTTTTGCAAGGCTCTAGTTTAATTTCATACAGGCAATAAAGCCCTGGGGCACAGCACTGCAGATTGTAGATGCCTATTAGCAATTTTTTTTCCTCTTTTTTTTTCTTGCTGGTGAACAAATGCCACATGAACCATATGAGATGACAAGCTGTAATCCCATATGCCTCTGAGTTGGGTTGCTTCTATTTCCTAGAGGCTACAGAGTACATAAATGAGGGCCTGAATTAGTGTAAAAAAAATAGCTATCTATGGGGATAATAACTTACTGCTTCTGTTAATTATGCTTATAAAAATAATAATTTGGATGAAATAGAGGGGCATTCTAGAGGGTACTGTGATGTCCAAAGGCAGCTTTTGCCTTCCCTTCTCTGAAAACATCTTGGACCTAGTTTAACATCAAAAGTCTTTTTAAAATGATTTTTCAAAGGAAATATTGTTGTTAGCATGTAATGGATTCCTGAAATGCAGCATCCAGCTTGTGTATTGGCCTCTGAGGGAAAGGATGGTAATGAAACCCAATTTAACTAATGAGTATAATTTAGAAAGAAACTTTATTGCAGACTTTCACAGGAAATAGTTTAGAAACACTCTGCCTGTGGAGAAGAAGGGGTTTGTGGTTCTTCAAAAAGCCTTGCTTCAATCTGCAGAAACACACAGTGGTTTTTTATTAGTTAATGTGAGCAACGGAATGGCTGTGCAATCCTGACACTGCAGTTGTGCCTCAGAGCTGCCTCTGGCTGTCCCATGAGATGCCCAGGCAAGGGGCCATTAGTGACTTTCTGCACCACTTTGGTAATTTAGTCCATTATCAGTTCAAAATCCTGCAGCTCTCTGTGCACAGCTGGCTGTTGGTTCTTGCACAAAAAAATTTCTTTGGGCTCCTGGGTCCCCATCAGCGTGGCAGGGCTGAGCTGCACAGCCCCAAGATGTCCCTCATGTCCCAGCAGGTTATTGGTCACTCCTGTGGTCCCCATCAGTGCTCTTGTCTCTGCTCTAGTCCTGCTGCTGGGTTTGCTGGGCTGGGGAACATGTTTGGATGCTTTTTTCTCCCAACGCACTTGTTGAGCAAGAGCTCATCTTGGCACATCAAGGCTCATGCAGGACAAGCCTGTGGAAACCTGGTCCCAGCCAGGTCTTGGATTTGGGCACTGCAGAGCCAGGCATGGGCAGCACTTGTGCTCCAGAGCAGGCAGGTGAGATGAGCTGGGCTGTGCAGGGGACAGTGGAAGTGTTGGGAGGAGGATGAAGGAGCTCCACTGAGCAGCCTGAACCTCCTGGGTCCTCATGTCTGTGTAAAGGTAGAGATAAAATGTCTCTGTTGTGTGCATATACATCCATCTCTATCTATCTATCTATCTATCTATCTATCTATCTATCTATCTATCTATCCATCCATCCATCCATCCATCCATCCATCCATCCATCCACCTGTCTATCTATCTCTCCAAAGTTGAGCTCTAGCACTTTTCCTTTCATCTGGAAGAAGGAAGAGATATTTATCTCACCTTGAGTAGTTAAAACCAAAATCCTCAAACAGGTCTTGTGTTGCCCAGGATCCCAAATCTCCCCTGTCTGGGTGCCTCAGCTTCTGGGATCAGTCCACAAACAGCTTCTCAGTGCTTTGGCATTAACAGGGTGGAGAACTGCAATATACTGGATATCTAATTACAAAAACACGTAAAGAAGACTATAAAAATAAATCATATAGCTCTTGTAGTGCCTCTGCTCTTTTGTGTTCAGGAGATTTCTTGTACCCCTTAAGAGGAGCTGTTGATGGATTTAGAGGAGCAGACAGGAAAGTGGTGCTGCAGTGAGGCTGGTTTTGCTGATAGGCAAAGGCAATACCACCTCTCCCTCACCTTTGGGCTGGCAGAGCCTTGTCTTCACTAAAATACAGACTGTATGGGAATAGCCTCTTGGCAGGTCTCTGAATGGAAACCATATAATTAAAACCCACTGTCTAGCCTAAAGTACTGCTAAATGTTTAAGCTATCACATTTCCATGGCTCAGTCAGGGGTATTTTTAGTGCTGGTAGAGAAACTTGCTGACTTTGGGTCAAGTAATCTCTCCCAAGGTCTGTGGTCCTGATTCAGGGGAGATTAACCATTTGTTGAAATGTTGTTATAGTGAAGCTTCTCTCTGTGCCTCTGCCCAAGCCCTCCCATGGGAGAGGACTGGGCCTGGATTGCTGGCATGAAGGGAAAAGAGCAGCTTGCACTGGCATTCAAAGTAGAAAAGTCTGATACTGCTGAAATGTAGATATCTCTCTGGAAGTCATTTCCCTTACATATTTCCACAGCCAGAGTGCATTATTGAAATCATCCAGATTCTAATTTAATTAAAAATAAATTCTACAAAATACATCCCATTTAGTTTTAATCTGCCAATGAATATCCAGCAGCAAGTTTTTCTTGTGGGCAACATCCCTCAGGCTAGAGGACATGAGCAGGGTCTCCCTTGATACATCTGGGGGGGGTCTCTGTTGCTTTGTGAAACCTTAAATGCCCTTCCAGTGGTATCAGCACTCTGCTGCTGAACATCTACTCCAGGTTTGATAACTACATTTCACCATTAAGAGAGCATTTGTAAATTATTCCTTCTTGTGCCATTAAATTCACTGATCATTCCCTGTGGTTTTATTACCTTTGTGCTGATAACTTTCCAGTGTGAGTGCTCTCTGAAAAGAGTCTTTCCTGCTAAGAATTTTCTTTCACTGGCAGGTGAGGATTAATCAAAACATCCCTAGGGTCTGGTGCTTTGATGCAATGAGAGAATAGGGCAGGGGTTTTTTTCCCTTTCAAGAAATAATCAATTGTCTGCAGGTAGTCTGCATGCTCCTGCATCTCTCATAAGAAATTCCTGCTTGTTTGCAAGGTCCTTCTTGGGTACACATCTTGTGGAATGGGGAAACCTGTGGCTCTAGAAAACCTGATGGGCTGTTATGGAAACTAGGAGTGCTGTATCTCAGGCCATGGCTGTCCAGCTCTGGAGCTGATGATGCCCCAGTTTTTTCCATTTCCCCTCAGAAGTGGCCATGTCCCTCCAAGAGCAGTGGGATGTGACCAGGGGCTCACATGGGGCTGAAGATCCCCAAAACCTGCTCAGGTCTGGAGGAGGCCCTGGGCTGTTTCATCTGATTTATGGGTGCTCTTCACTCACAAATTTGTGGGTGCTTTTTACCCCAGCAGCAAGGGGTGCCTGGCTCTTCTCCAGCATTTCTGACCCAGATGTTCCCAAACCATTCCCCATTTGCTCATGGATGCTGCTGCAAGTCTGTCCCTGAACTACTTTGGATCCTTAGGCAGAAAAAAAATGTTTAATTTTAATTATTGCTGGAAGCAAACTTGTCTGCTGCCCCATTAACTTGTAGATGTGGCTGACACTGAATTTATAATTCCTCCCATCTAGAGCACCATTTGCACCACTGTTCATCCCTAGCTGGGATGAGAGCTGCTGTGAGCCATGCTTTCATCTGGGCTGTTCAGCTGCAAAGACACAGTCAGGAAAAATCAATTTCCCTTGTACAGGACAGCACATGGTGTGTGCAGCTTGCCCAAAGCCAGCCTGAGGAGTCCCTCACCAGGCTCCAGCAGAGGGTGCAGTGGCTTCTCCTGTCTGCAGAGCCAGCTCTTAGCAAAGGCTGTCTTCCCCCACCCTCCTTACCCTTTTCTGTTTAGTTGCAAGGGCCTTTTGCTTCCTGAAAACTGAAGTTGTTTAATGCCCATAACAAAAACAATCTCTACTTAATCTTAGAGAGAAATATAGCAGTATTATAGCCCATTCAGCAAACACTGTGAGATCCAGCTGTCCAAAACCTTTCTCAACAGGCAACAGATGGGAGGTTTATAAGAGTCCTTTTATATTTAATCTTACATTTTTTATGAAGCCATTATCTATCAAATTGTGTTGCAGCTATTACAATTTTGTAATATTTTTTAGGGTGTGCTGGTCCCAGTAGTGAGGGCAGGATATTTTTTTGCTCGTGTTACCAGTTCTCAGTATCACAGATGCCACAGGAGAGCATTATCCAGTGGATCATCTGAACCTTTAGACTTTTGCTACCAAAATGCAAATACTGTGCAAAATTAGCTCTCCCTTACAGCAAGCATGAAACCTCTCCAGTGCTCAAAGGCTGCTCCTTCCAGTGTCTCTATAGACTGGTGTGAGCTTTTTCCCTTGGAGTAAGAATTTAACAAGTGTGACATGCACAGTTGGGTGGAAGGAGCCCCACACCACAGTGGTGAAGCCCTCCCTTGCACTGGGTTCAGAAGTCACTTTGATGCCTTAAGATTTTAGCCTTTACATTTTTCAAATCCTGTGCTGCATTAGTGCATAACTCTCAACTCCATATAAAGTATTAGCTACTGTCTTCACATTTTGGTCAGACAAAACAATTCCTCTAGGCCTGAAACTCAAAGACACCCTACAGCCTCAGGCCCTGAAAAGTATAAACAAAAATGAATTGAGGGAAGCAAACTGAGAGAATATGACTTTATTACCTGAAGCTGTAATTGGAGGATTAACCCCTGATATATAAATGGACCAAACTTATTTCTGTCTGAAAAACTCATGGCCATTGTCCATCTTGGGTGTAGCCTCTGTGAGGCTTTTGGCTGCCCAAGGTGACCTATGGAAGGTCTTTAATAAATACCCACACTTATTCTCTTTACCTTGCCTAGCCTCTGTTCTAGGTAGGCACTCCAAGGCATCAGCTTGGTTATGATCCTTATATCAGCCAGTTGTGAATAATTCCTCTGCCATAAGGGTCAGTCAAACTGTGCTAGAGAATTGCTGGGGGCTAAGTTTTGGACAGCAAAGTTTGGTTTCATGCTTTCTTAAATTGAAAAAAAAAAAAAAAAGAAATAAAAGAAAAGGAAAAAAAAAAAAAAAAAAAAAAAAAAAAAAAAAAAAAAAAAAAAAAAAAAGAAAGAAGAAGAACAAAAGGACAAAAAGCCCCAGACAGAGGTCCTACAAAGAGCCTGAAGGCCTTTTGGCCCTGGTCAGGCAGGAGCAGCCATGAGAGCAGGGCAGCTCCCCACACACTTGCCCAGGCAGGCTGCAGCCTCTGTGTGCCAGAGCCTGGGGAGAGAGCAGAGGATAATTTCCCTAGATTACAGCCCAGGGTTTGATGCTGCAGGCTGTGCTGATCAAGGCCCTGATATTCTCATAGCAAGGAGCTTCTGTGCCAAGTCCCTCCACTGGTGAGCAGTGTGACACGAGTGCCAAGTCCCCAGAATGTTCCCAACCCCTTTGCAGCAGTCTGGGGGCTTATTTATTTCACAGTGCCAGTTATGATTGACAGGAATTGGCATGGGGATAATGAGGACTGCTGCAGAAATGATCAGTGGTTTGCAAAATCTGCTCTTTGAGCACCCAGCATGTAAACTGTACATCTCCAGTGGGGTGGGGCTTTTGTGGTCTCTCTAAGGCCTGGAACATGGCAACTCAATGCAGCCTAATTGGATCCAGCCTCCTAATTTAAGCCTATATTCTCTTCATAATGAGCTACAGATCTTACAAAGATTATTGATAGGACATCAGTGTGTGTTGTGAGCAATGCACTGGATTTGTTCTTCCTGCAAAGGAAGAGGGAGCCAAGACCTGGACAGTGCTGCAGCAGCCCATTGATCTAATGAGGGCCAAAGAGTGATCTAATCCCTGCTGGATCCACACTGAGCAATCCAGCTTCCACACTCAGGCCTGCTGCTCCCTGGCACCCCAGGGCTGTGCCAAGGACACCAGCTCAGGTCTGGGTGCAGCCTGGGGCCATGTGCTCTCCTGCTCATGGCTGTTTGATCCATCTCTATTCTGAGCTGTCTCTAGACATCACTAAAGGGCTTGCTAATTTGTTTGGAAAGACTATTATTTCTCTAAATTCCCTCATTTCAATGTGACATTTCTTTGTGTTTGTATGTGCCAAAATGATCCTTGTTTTTACACCAGGCTTGGAAAGTTTCCACTGAGCCTGCTCAAATGTGGGGTCAGACATTTGGCTGCAAGCAAGAGGCACAAATTCAGCAGCTCCTTGTCACTGTTCTGCTGGTATAAAATGAGTAATTCCCCTTCCCAATGAATGGTCTGAGAAATTGGGTAAACTTCCCACGAAAAGAGGAAACCAGCCAGATGCTGGTCAGTATTCCAGTTTCCCCATTACCTGTGTTGTGGGTCAAAGGGGCAGCATTTCCATCTCTGGAGGTAATTTCTCTGTGGAAGGGCTGAGAGCCCCCCATTTGCTGTTGAGGATGGCCTGGAATGCAGTAGCAGAGCAGAACAGATCTCTGCAGGAGGGTGGTGTCAGGGTACGGTGGGGTGAATTGATATGGAGGGCAAGATGAGATCCTTCCACATATTTCTCAAATTAAATAATGGAATGGTTTGGGTTAGAAGAGACCTAAGAGCTCATGTTGTTCCAACATCACTGCCATGGGCAGGACCACCTTCCACTATCCCAGGTTGCTCCAACCCATCCAGCCTGGCCTTGAACACTTCCAGGGATGGGGCAGCCACAGCTCCTCTGGCAAACTGTGCCAGGGCCTCACCAACCTCACAGGGAAGAATTGCTTCCCAATATCTGATCTAACCCTCCCCTCTGGCAGTTTAAAGCTCGTCCTCTCTGTTTTCCTTCTTGCTTGTCTCCAGTGGTCCCCTGGTTCAGGGTGGAGACATGGTGGGTAGGGGACTAAGAAACTCTGTTTCAGCAAATTTCCAATGGAAAAAAAGGAACAAAGAAGAGTATGAAGTATGATATATCTTCCCATGGCATTTCTTAAACTCCTGAGAAAAGTCAAAGTCTTGGACATGGGCAGAAGGGGAGTAACTCAGACTCTTCTGTAATGAGCAGAACTTGTGATCTTGCCCTGAGCACACAGCTGCCCACTGCCCTGCTCTGGTGATAAACAGTCCTGGAAAACTTTCAGCCAGCTCCTGCTGGCAATTAAGAGGTGACCAATTAATATGATTCCATAGTGGGTGTTTCCAACAGGGCATTGAGCCCACTGCTCCATTAGGGTATTTCCCTAATAACCAAAGGAAGCTGAAGCCATGGTGTGCAAGCTGAGCTGCATCCTGTGCTCTGCATCCCTTCAGGGAAGGAAACTTTGTTCCCTCAGCCTGACTTGCTTCCTAGCAAAAAGTTAAAATCCTAACCAAGCTGTGTATATGTTCTTCAGAACTGATGAAGCAATATTTTCCTACTGAAAAGTTATTCCACCTCCCTTCCCCCTTCAAGTGAGCCTTCATTTTCATTCTCCTTGAAAAAAAAGTACACCTTGTTTGAGCTTTGTCCTGGTCTCAATTTTTTTTGCATTAATTTCCTACTTCAAAGGAAAACAGAAAAGTCTTTGATTTCCTAGATTGGCTAAATTCAATATCTTTTCCAGAAACAGTGGCTCAGTGTTTCCTAAAAATAAGTGCAAACATTTGAATGATATAATTTCCTCACTTCTGACACTCATCAAAATCAGCATATTGCATCCAGTCTGGGCTCCTTCATCTCCCTGTGGCAAGCTTAGCATAAATTTTATCCACTTTAAACAATAGCTGTGTTTGCCACACAGTGTCCTAAAGCTGCAAGGTCTGATTCGTGATACGAATAACATGCACAGTTGGATACCTACATTAAGTATGTATGATGAGATCACTTCCAGTAAAATCTTGAAATGCAGTAATGTGAAAAACATCTGGTTGTTGTGCATTTGATTTAAAGTTGGAACTCTTGGACAAAGAGACTATACATTTATTAATGAGTTCTCTGCTTTATGGAGGTTTCCATGCAATTTACTCATTAGACTTCAAAAGCAGGAAATTATACCACCTCTTGATCAAAATTAGCTTATTAGACATCAAAAGTAGGAAAATATATGATCTTTTGGTGGAAAATAATTATTGCATTGGTTTGGTTTTTCTAAAAATGTTTGAATTTAGCACAGCAATTCCCTCTTATGAACCCTCCACTGATGCAATATGTCTGTGTTTGTTTATGTATGCATATGCCAAGAAAAAAAAAAAAAAGATGGGGAAAATATTTGGATGCTGGCAGTTGGCCACCCTGAGCCACACTAATGCCTTAGCTGGAGGTGCCTGTTGCAGGGGTGATCCCAGAGCAGGGACCTGGGGCTCAACCCTGTGGCCTTGCCAAATGTTTAAGGCCACAGGAGGTGGCCACACCATGTCTCTACCCCAGAGCAAGGAGAAGCAAGGGCAGAGCACATTCTCCCATCACCCCTGCCTGGGTGGTGCCTGGATCCCCCTGGTGCCCCAGCAGGGCTCTCTGAGGGTCTCAGCTGCACCCCCTGCTCTGGGTCTGCATCCCACCAGCAAAAATGCACAGTGTGCTCGAGTCCCATAGCAAGCTGTGGTAACCATGGAAATCCTGCTGTTTAGCAAATTGTAGAGAGCAAAACTCAACAGAGATGGCCAAGGGGATGAATTAGAGCTGCCCCTTGGCAAGCACAGCCAAGAAACTGGTGGGTTTGTTTTAGTTTTTTAAAAGCAAGCATGTACACATGTGACATTTCTAATTTTTCATTCACTGCTGACTTTCTGCTCTGAGAAGTGGAAAATACTTGCAGGGGCATTGCAAATTCTGCCACATTTCTCTGGTTGTCCCTCCTCACCCTGTTGGACTGGCCTCTCCTGTGCTGTGAGTGCTGCTGTGGTGGGTGTCCCCTGCCCCAGGAATGTGCCCTTGGCATCCCCAGATTCACATGTCCTGAGGGAAGGTCCCCAGTATGTGGGAAATGATGCTGGAAATGTTGCCAAGAGCCAAACTGGCAAGCAGAGGGGCTGGCCCTGTGTGACCTGTTCATCTGCCCATCAGCTCTCCTTCTATACATAAATCCTTGTGTTGGACTTCCCTGTTGGTCTCCTGTTGTGCCAATTCCTCACAAATGCCCAGTTATGTTTGTTCAAACACGGAAGTTGTGATGGCAGGTTAGATTGGAAAAATCTAAGAAATGTGTATTTAAAAGGTGTTGATATTTCTGGAATTGCTTTGTGCTACATCTTTCTGATGCTACTTAAAGGTGAATTTGTTTCTATATTTTGTTTGCTGCTGCTAAGGATTTTGCTGCATTAATCCTCAGTTTCTAAAAAAATTGCTATGTATCTATAGAGAGAATTATTATTTTAGCCCCTATAACCTCTGGTGTAGGAAAACAGGGATGGCAAAGCAATATATCTCTGCAGCAGTCATTGTGTTGCCCTTAGAAATATGGGCAGTGAGCCAAGCAGAATTTAAACTATTTATTCAGAAAACCAGTTATTTCAATTTTGCCTCAGGCTGCCTATTTGGGTTGCAGATACAAAATCCTTTGGCTTGGGCACAGCAGGGATAAATGTGAACAGTTTCTACCCAATGTGCAGTTCCCCATGAGAAAGAAAGATGGAAACCTCAAGACTTTACAATCTGTAAACAGTTTTTCTGACCAGTCATTTTTAACTCATTCTCTTCTGGTTCTCATCTTTTGGGTCCAGCAGTGCTTCAAACACAACCATGGTTTTGCTGCATCCCCCTGCAAGGGCCAGGAAATGCCTGAGGATGTACAGACCATTACAAATGACCAATTACTGGAAAATACTCTTTTAATGAAACCATCTGCTTACAGTCTGACTCATCTAAGAGCTGATGAGGCAGACAAGTCACCTCTCGTGTTTAAAAAAGCAGGTTAGCCCCATGTATAAATGTTCTTTTCCAGTAGCACCATGACTTTATCCACCAGGCATGTTCTGCTGTGGGTTGGCTCCCAGGAAAGCACTACCAGGACACGACAGCCCCACTAGCACAGGACATCTGCTCTGTGTTTTCACATCATTCATGGCAACACGTTGAAAATACATGTGCAGATGCATGTGTGTATATATGAACAAATAATACTTTATCACTGATCAAAAATCCTGCTTACTGCTCTCATGCCAACAAATGTATTTTTTAGTCTTCTCAGTTCACTTGCTGCCAAAATTCCCACATGCTTTCATCATAAAATAAGATGAAAATAGCAACTTCAAAACTAACTGCACTTAACTTTTCCACATGAGAAGATGATTGAGAGATTTATATGATATTCCTATATTCCTGCAGTTAGGACTAAGGTACTTAGCAGGAGTAGAGTTCAGCTTTGGACTGTATGGAAACATTTGTCTTCATGTAATACCAGTGAAGGTCTCTAATTATTTAACTGCTTACAGGGGTTATAACATTAGCTCAAATTCTTCACATTAGGCTCTATATTTTCTTTTTATTCTGAAAAAAATGTAGTAGCCTTTGGAAGGAAGAGAAACGGGGCTTTTTTCTATATAAACAGAAATTGGAGCTATAACTTGGCAGGAAATTTTCTTGATGACTTTTTTACAGACTAGATTTCACTATTTCAATTCTCCTGAGTTTTCTTCTTTCCACTGCCTTTCTTTTCTTTTTTTCCCTTTAAATGGGAAGGACCCTTTCTTCCTTCTTTTCTGCTTTTTACAGACTGAGGTAAAAACATGAGGTAATAGAACTGGGGACTAACAGTGCCAGACATTTCCCAGTGGGCAGACAAAACAGAAGAGTCAAATTCTAGCTTGGAAAATATGAAAACCCTGGGTGAAGATGCCCAGGGGCCTGAGGCAGTGCATGGGGCAGGTATCAGCTGTCATTAGTGCCTGTGGGTCTGTGAGCAGCACTGAGGCATCCCCAGCTCATTAGTGCTGGGATTACAGCAGGATTTACAGGGAACACGGAGAGCTCTGCCCTGGCCAGCGTTTGCAGGTGACAATTTGATGTGAGAGGTTCATTCCAGATGTTGCACAGCAATAAGCAGCTGTGCTGTTTTGCCCTGGATGCTCTCACTGCTCTTGCTGATGAGTTCATCCTCCCACAGTACTTAGGACTTCACTGGACCTATCCTCCTATTAAAATCAGTATTGCCCCATATCCTCATTTCTTCCTTTAGGTTGCTTCCAAATTTAGGGAGAAAAATTATTAAATTAATCATTGTTTAAAAACCAAAATTATTTAATGCAGTTGTTCGTTAATCCACTGATCAGGATGTATTGGAACATCAGGCTCTTCTTATCACAACCAAGCAATCCAAAACCTTTGCCTGGGGGAGGTTTCCAGCCCTGTGTTCAGTGCTGGGACGTGGTGCAAGTAAGGGGGGCTGTGGTCAGGGTCCCCCCAGGGCTGCCACTCCTGGTGACAGTGGTCCCCATCTGCAGGCTGTCCCCAGGCCATGGAGCAATTCCAGCCACTGCAGGACTCCCCACACAAGTGCTCTGACATAAACACTTCATGGAAATCCCCCAGGGCTCATAATGCCATTTTTTTGCAATGACTATTTTGGCTGAGAGCAGTATAGACATACTAGAAAATGAATAACCACTGTTCAGGTGTCAAAAGTAAACATTTGCTTTGCTCCCCACTTCCCCCCATCCCCTTTTTCCCTCAAGGTCTCTGTGTTTGAATCCCACCTTGCTTCCCAGGCTGGAGCCAGTGCTTGGGGGTTCCTGGGTGTTCTGGACCAACCATATCACTCTGGAAAATAATTGCATGGTTTTGTCCTTCACAGGGGAGGAATAAGGTGACACTTGTGCTTTCCACCACACTTGTCTGCACCTCAGGACAGTTGTGGTCAGGCTCCAAAGTCTCCATCACCAAGAGGAGCTGTGGGAGGAGGGGGAAGCAGCCTGAAGTGGACAGGAGAGAGGTACTAGGAGGCATTGGGTGGCAGATCTGGTGGATGCAGGTTTGGGGATGCACAGGGCTCAAGGGAAAAGGGACATGCTGTTATACTAGCACAGGGAACCCAAATTTTGCAGGTTTCTGGGATTTTGGGGAGATTTCCTTTATTTCCATTTACTTTAAGGAACAATTTCTGTGGGGCAGCTCCCCAGGGCATTGGGGAAGGGAACAGAGAGCATGGAAAAGGGTGGGAGGATGGAAAGCAAACCCACTTTCCAGGAGGGGAGGGGAGGGAGAGGCTCTGGGAGACAGGTCTCCCCAAATTTCCTCAGGGAAAACCTGAAGCACCCAGCTTCTGAGATCTTGTTTTGGAAAGAGCCAGTGGTCTTCTCCTAGGGCCAAGGATCTGATAGCAGTGGAGGAAAAAAATAAATCATCACTGGGAGCTGTGTGAGAGGCAGTGAGCTGAGTCAGCACTTGTGGGCTCACACAGACACATTTTCTGGTGGTTTTATCTCAGGAAATTTGGAGGACTGGTTCCAAGCACTGTTGGCTGTGCTGGGCTCCCCTGGCTGATGTGAATCTAGGAAGGCTTCAGCCGCCAGCTGCTTTTCAAATGGATGTGATGTGAGCTGTCCTCTGCAAAATTAGTAGATTTGAGTTAAAATGAGGCACTAGTGTCTCTGAGGAGATATTTGTGTTCTTTTACAGCACAGGGTTGTGCTGTTTTGCAACCAAACCTCGTTGTTTGGGATTTTTGCTGAGTTGCTCAGTTTTCTGCTTCACCCAGTTATGGTGCATTGCTGTGGAAGTGATGCTGAGGGTGAAGCTGGTTAAACTCTAGGCAGAACATCTCAGCCCATGACATCTCTGCAGCACAAGAAGGTGAGCAAGGGCTGACTTTTTGGTTCGGTGCTTGTCCTGAGGCTGCACTCAGGAGCAGTTTCACACACTCAGAGGTGTTTCCTGGTGCTTTGGGTGCCCAAATTTGGCACCTTGTACCCCATCACTGAGGGTCCTGTTGAGCTCCAACATAGGCTGTGGGCTGGGTCCTGCACAGGTCAGCACTGAAGCCCATAAACAGGGAATAAATCTCCAGGAGTTGAATATTTCATCCTGTCAACCTGGGAGAGATTTGCTCAGATGACTAACATTCATTTTAATGGAAACTGTGTGCAGAAACCACAAGCTTAAATCAAGAAGATTATGTCAAAAGAGCAGACTTCACATTCATAAATCCAAATGACAGACTCCAAGTGGGTTTTTCTGTTCACTGCAAAGAACCCATCACTATTTTCAGCTTCTTAGAGCTGACACAATGCCCAGCCTTCATGGGGATCAAGTTTTGGAATGGTTTTTGTAATTCAAGGATAAAGGAAGAAATCTCCCCAAGTAGGGTCATGTTAATAAGCAGCTGCACTAAAGGAACAGTTCTCAGATACTTCAGCACAAGTTCTGGCTTGGCATCTCACTGCAGTCTCTGTGCCAAGGTGGGATGAGCTGCTGAATCACATTTCCTTGTGGTGGTGTGGCTGGGAGCATGGCAAAGGATGTTGCATCAGTCCATCCTGCCTGCCCATCCCAGCAAGGAGACTGGCACTTTCCATGGAAGAAACAGCCTTTCCTGCCCAGCTGTACTTTTAAAATCCCACCCATTAACTGCAATGAAAGCAGGGAAAAATACAACCTCCAGAAACCTCCACAATGGATAGTATTGATTTTTTTGAGGATAATTTAGCTTGACAAAGTACCTCTTGAGCTTGTGTGGAGATGGAGGTGTAAGACAAATCCAACACAGCAATCACAAACTGATCAAAATGCAACTGAAGTAAATGATGAAATTTCATGCATTGCAACAGGTCAAGAAAGCCATGACATGTCTTTGGGCCTGGTAGCCAAGAAAAGGATCTGGTAGCCAAGAAAAGGACCTGGTAGCCAGGCTTGGAAACAAAATCCTGTTGCATTCTGTGCCTGAAAGAGCCCCTTGCCACAGAGTCACAGCTTTCTCCATGAGCAAGACAAGACCACCACCACAGGGCTCTTCTTGCTTGTGTGGAAGGAACAGTCAGAAATTTCCCTCTCTTCTGTCCTGAACTGCTCCCAGCCAGCCTTCCCAGCTGCTCCTTTTCTCCAAAGCCATCCTGACCTTGGTGCCTGCTTGAGTTTCTGCCTGGCTCCCTGGGGCTGGCAATGCCAACACACAAGTCTAATGGCACCAAACTTTTGGAGAACATCACAGCCTGGGACTCCACTGGCTGGAGACATATCTGCTGCTTGTTTCTCTCCACAGATCCTGAAATCCTGTGCAATGTGGTGCCCTGGGAGTGTTCCAGCAGCAGCTCTAGGGCTGGGATGGGGATCTCCTCCTGTTTCTGGGGAAGGAAGGAAAAACCCTCCCTGAAAAACCTGCTTTTGGAGGCAAGGCAGAAAAAGCTTTTCTGCCAGGAAACAGTAGCCATCACTAATGAACAGGGAGCCACTTGTCATTAGGCTCTTGTCAGTGACTGACATGTTTGTGGCTCTGGACATCTGGAAGAGATTTAGCAGAAAGGTCTGGTTCCTGTGACACTGCTAATCTCCCTGGCTGATGGATTTGAGGGGAATGAGGTAGAAGGAGAAAACTGTAGATCCAAGGGCTGATTCCTCCCACATGTGAAATAAATAAAGGACCTGCTCAGGAAAGAGCATAAACAACACCATTCTGCAGCATCAACCACTTTCTCTTGCTTTTCCTTCTCCAGTTATTTATCAGAGTTAACTACAATGTGTGAGTGTGTGGAAAGGAAAACACACTCAGGCCCACAATCTCATTGACTACTTGGTTGTCAGGTTCTTCTGGGTGACTAATTTCATCTTGACTGAGGTTTGGGAAACCTTCCAGCTGCAAATGCCACCCACAATAAGATGGTTGTTTTCTTTCCCTTGGTTCAGTCCTGCTCAAGGTAACCTCATGCTGATATACATTGTGTACTGATGAGCAACATATTTTAAGCTCTTTCTGCAAGTATGACACATTATTTGGATTATTATCTTAAGCATGGCATTCCTAAAATATACCATTGGATGTCTCATGGTCTTTTTTTAGTACCATCTGGGCTAAAATAATAAGGGTCTGTCCAGGACCCACGAGCTTAGACCTCAGTAGGATTCACATACAATTCCTAATTTGGGCAATTCCAGATTCAGTCACTGGAGGAAAATGGTCAGGGAATTCCCTGGTTCTTCACTTTAAATTGTAAATCACCAAAGGCCAGTGAAAGCTAAAGAGCAAGTCAAAGATACCTTAGCCAGCTAAACAAGCATGCCCAGCAGTAATCAGCTCACAGAGCCTTTAAATGACCTTTACAAAAATGTTTAATCATACTCTTCATATTTGAGAAGGATTTTTGTTTAAAAGAGCTTTCAGGGAGTTTGACAGTTGGATTTTGCTAAGTTCTGGAAAGTTAGAGCAACGGGTGCCCAGAGTTGGTGCTGGAAATTCAATGTTGGCAGCCCTGATGTGCTCTGGAGCAAGTCTGTGTGTGTTAATGGGTCTGTATTTGCACATCATGTCCCTAAACCCATGTGTTTCTTTCCTGGCCAGCCCCAGGCAGGGATAAGTGTGCTCCATCTTCCACCTACCTGACCTGGCCTCTAGAAAAAAAGTGGAGTCTGGGATTCAACAAGCATGACCTCATCCAGGGAGTTTCACATTACTGCCAGGATTAGGACCATATGACTGGAAAGCCCATCTGATAAATATTTGTTCCTGCTCATGGATGAAGCATCTCTCCTGCAGCAGCTAGAGGAGGGAATGCTGCCTTCCCTCTTTTCCTGGCTCTGCTGGCACGCTGGGCTCCTGGTGTTAATCAGCCCATCCCTGTGCTGTAATAAAAGAAGTGAATGTGTCCACTTGCCAGCTTCAGAGTTGGAGAGTGGGGAGTGTGGACAGTGCCAAAGCATTGTGAAAAGCAGACTTAGAAGAATCAAAAACTAATAATGAAGAAATTAGTCAGTCTTGATTTTGTTACAACTGCCAGACTAATCCTACTGAAATCCTCCCAGGCCAGAGCATCACTTACTCAATTTCCCAGTAGCTGGCAACTCTATTTTTTAAAATTAGTGGTGGAAGCTACTTTGGTTTTAAGAAAATCTTTATTTGTAGTGAGGCTTTGCTGCATTTGAATTCCAGATTTCCAGGCACTTGGGGCTAATGGGAATACAAACTCCTATTGCATCACACCAAAGAAATCACTTCTCTGATTCTTCCCATCAATTCCCAAAGCTGAGTTTGTTGACCATTTCTGAGTGAGAAGTCCCACCAAAATCAAGAGATCAGTTTGCCTAAAGAAGAGGAACTGGATTTTAGCCCAAGATGTCTTGCTTTACAATGTGCTATGTATCCTATAAAATCCATGTCTCCAGTTTCTCACTGCTTTGGCTGTGCCAAAGTCCTGGTGCCTGTTCAGACATCCTCTGCAAGACCTATTCCCACACCTGCACCTCTTGTAAAAAGCCATAAACCTATGTGCATGTGAGCTCAGAATTGTGTGTGTGCTTTGCAGGACAAATCAGCCCATGTCTGCTTCAAATACTTGACTGAAACATGTAGAAAAGACTGCTCCTTGTATTTTATGGAAAATAAGTGACATGGCCCTGGCTGGCTGTAAAAGTGTTTTATCCAGGAACATATGTCTGTACATTGAACTTGCATTATGAAGGCAATTATTTTCCATTCATCCCTCCTGACACATATTGCAACATTGGTTCTCAGCAGTGCTGAGGAAATGGATCCAAACCACTCCAGCTCTGCCTGGCCCTTTGTCAAGGAGCCTCTGCAAGCACTGCAGATTATATAATTAAATCATTCTCTCCTAGAAACAATCACTAGCCCTGTCATGTTATCTACTCAGCTGCAATGAGAAAACCACTGCAACTCAATTAAGGCATGAGCCCCCCAAAACTCCTCATGGTGACAATGGACTTGCAATATCTAATTGAGAAGTGTGTCTGTATGGTTTTGGGGTTTCTAGGTTCATGTGCATCATGGACTGGGGGAAGCTCTGCTTTTTGGGCATGCAGCCCCAAAGCAGACAGTGGTGAATGGCATTTCTCTGTCTGAGGAAGCAGGAGGAAAAGGTGAAATCCAGACATGAAGGAGCTGGTGAGGTACAGGATCTCCTGCAGAGTGTGATGGCAAAGCTGAAGGACAGCCTGAGGAGGTGTTTTGCTGCCAGTGGTGTGATGCCAAGCAGGAGAGCACATGAGGTGGTTTTGCTCTTGCACCTGCACAGCCCAGCCCTGTGGGATCAATGTGGAGGTGGCCAGTGACATCTTTCCAAGCTGTTACAGAAACCAAGAGGGGAGATCTGTCAGTTTGCTCCCTCTCAGCTGTGCAGGGCCTCTCCAGTGTCAGGTCTGTATCAAACAGAACCACTAAGCTTGGAAATGACCTTTAAGATCATCACTTCCAAATATTAACCCAGCACTGCCAAGCCCACCACTAAACCATGCCCCCAAGTGCCACAGGGCCACATCAACACATTTATTGAGCACTTGTATAACTCTGCAGAACTGGGATATGCAAATACTACATGTAAGAGATACCAATCATTTTTTAATTTTCCTTATTATTTCAAGCCCTATTTCTTCTCTTAGATGCAGCATCCCTTCTTAAGGTGTGACTCAAACAACGCAAGGTAGCCCTGAGAAATATTCTGTTGTTCTCCAGTTTCTTACCTTCCCAGAACTTAATGTTTTTAAATAATTTTAATATTCTCCTAACTGCAAGAACCCATTGGGCTTGGATAAACCTTTGGGATTACTTCAGAAATATGGATAATAAATGGGAAAATGTACACTAGGGAACATGCTGGCACTTTTGTGCTTTAATGGCTCTTCTGCTTTTCTTCCATCACACATGCAATGCATGGAGAGATTCTTGTGCAGAGGCCTCCTGATCTGTGAGCAATGCCCACCTTGCCATGTTGGGTGTAGAATAGTAAAATGTGAAAATTTGAAATTATTGTTCTGAGTCACAAAGGCACTTTTTGAGGCTGGCCTTGAAGTCAGAGTTTTGTCATGTTTTCAGGGAGCTGAACTTTATCCAGATTCTGTAGGACAACAGACTCTTCTGGCTATGCACCTCCAGTTATGGGATGGTCTATTGACATAATGGGGTTTGTGTATCTTTTTGGCAGGCAATGCCTCCTTCTGCCTGCTCTATTTAACCAGAATTAATGAGTGTCTTGGGTTTTGTTCAGTTTTTCCCTTTCCTCCTTTTTTTTTTTTTTTTTTTTTTTTTTTTTAAGGAAGTTCCAATATATCATAATAAACTAAATGAATTCAGATTTCAAAGCTTAGCATCCCAAAATAACAGTCAGTTGTAATTTGGCTCAGGATGCTCCAACGTTTACTTCTCTTCCTGCATTACAACATGGCCTGGGGCCAACCTCAGCAGATTATTGTGCTGATGCTGGGTGTTTATCAGACCTTTAAATCAGATAGAGCAGGCCAGAAAAAACTTGCTTTTATCCATTTTAAGGTCTGCAGACTGCTCATCAAGTGGTTTGCTCTCCAGTGATGCCACAGACTTCTCCATGGCTTATGCAGCTATGCATGGAAATGAGTATTCCCCAGAAAGATATGTCAGAATAAGATTTCTTAGGGGTTTTCTATTTCATTGCTGGCTTGCTGAAAATAAGAAGATCAATTGCAGGATAAGGAATAAAATGAGAACATGCAAGACTAGAAATGCCTTGTGGGAACAGTTTTCTATCTCTCTTTTTTTTTTTTATTTTTCATATACATGGATGATATGAATAAGTGACACTGAATTATTCCCTGAAAGTTGAATTGCTACTTCTTGTGAGTCCCTGCTCTGTAAATGTACTGTATCATATATCTACAATATTTGGCAATGGGAAGGAGGGGAAAATAGAAAACAGATGATGAGATACCAGCTTGGCCCACAGCTCTGCTCCTGAGATTCAGTAGGTTTGCTTTGTGTGTGTGCCTGCCAACAAATGAGACAGTAACAGCAACAGAGAGGTGTTCTTAAAAATACTTTTCTCAAAGTATCTAATGTGGGAAGATACTTGCAAGCTTATAGGATGAAGTAAGAGAATTGTTTTATTTATACAAGAGAAGATAAAGCACATATTTCTTCCCTCACAATGATATATTAAAAGGAAGCAGAATATTGTGTGTAATTGCCTTTTTGGCCAGAGCTCCTGAGGCCCCTGAGGACAGGACAAGGGATGCCTGTCCCTCTAAGTCAGGGCAACAACCCTGCTTAAATGCTGGGGGGAGGCACTTTAGCACTGCTCAGGGCAGATTAATTGGGCCAGATCTAACAAGACCTATGATATCTTCACCTTTAATCAGAGAAGAGAGACCAAACAAAGAGTGCTTGTAACATGGGCATGTAGTGGCAGGACAGAGGGGAGTGGTTTTGAACTGACAGAGGGCAGTGTTGGATGGGATATTTGGAAGAAATTCTTCCATGTGGGGGTAATGAGGCCCTGGCACAGGTTGCCAGTGGAACCCCTTTTGTGGGAGCATTTGGGGTGAAGAAGTTGTTCCAAAAGAACTGGAAAGACATAAAAGAGAAATATATTCCCCTGATGTTAGTATGGATAGTGAAAACAAAGGGAACAAAGTGAGAGGGATGGGATGGGATGGGATGGGATGGGATGGGATGGGATGGGATGGGATGGGATGGGATGGGATGGGATGGGATGGGATGGGATGGGATGGGATGGGATGGGATGGGATGTATTTCTCACCAATGTATAGACAGGCCTGTGGTTATTGCCTTTTCCCAGCAGTAACTGACTCCTCTGAACTCCCAGCCCAAACCAGGCACGAGCCACTGGCTGTCAGCACTGCAGTCACCAGGGAATATTGCTCTGTGATATTCTGAACCCACGTCTCTGGACCCTTTGTTGTTTGCTTCAGCACCATTTGTGCTGGAGCTGCTCTGATCCTGCTCTGTCCCATGCAGGTCTGTGCCTCCAGCCATGGCAGCAATCTCTCCTGGCATTCCAGAAATACACAGGAGTGAA